>NC_136482.1:16026027-16153527 GCF_053919585.1 Euprymna scolopes | reverse complement strand
ATAACTTTTTTTTTTTTTGCCCACAAATTACGATATCGGAAATAAATAAATTGCTGTCAACAAGTAAATTTAGTCACTTAGGGCCGTCAATAAGAACCGGAAGTTAATGGTTTAAGGTTTTGCCTGCTTAAACGTGATATGTTTTCTGGATATAAACTTTTATTGTTATATTTCACTAGACTAATAGTTAAACCAAAACTTACACAAAAAGGCAAAATGTATATTTGTACTAAATTTTTTTATTAATTTTTAATTTAGATTTTCTTTTGTATTTCTGAAAGATTTGCCGGCGTTCTTACTTTTTGTATTTTTTACAATTTTGTCTTTTTGCGATATTCAAATCAAATTTCTCCGGTTTTAGGGAGTGTAAAATAAATGTTTATATGCGATGAAAACCCTGATCCTTTTTTTTTCGATATAAAGTAAACATTACGATAAATTAATTTAATTTTACTAGTTTTTACTTGTATTTTTGTCCAAAAATTAGTTGTAATTTAGCCTCAAGAATTTAGAGATTTGGGGGATAATTACGATTTACGGTTTACGATTCGGGGGATATTTACGATTTACGATGTTTACGATTCGGAGGATATTTACGATTTACGGTTTACGATTTGAGGGATATTTACGATTTAATTACGGTTTACGATTTGAGGGATATTTACGATTAATTACGGTTTACGATTCGGGGGATATTTACCATTTGCGGTTTACGATTTGGGGGATATTTACGATTTACGGTTTCGATTTCTAGCTTCTTGTTCAGTGTTTATCTACACCTATAAATTTGCATATCTCTATATTTTCTGACCCACCATAATATTTTTTTTATTCTATATGCCAACTCGTGCCTTTTTTTTTCTTCCAAAATTGTTCGAATTTGTATGATTTCACTCTATAGTTTCACGTATCATATGTACATATGTAATGATTTGTGGTAGTTTAAAATTCTAGAGGAGTTTTCACTATGTAGTATTTTGGTTGATTCGGTTATTCTTTTTCCTAATCAAAAGATTGCGATTTAAATATGAATAAATATTTATATAAAATACTGATATATATATATATATATATATATATATATATATATATATATATATATATATATATATACACACATATATGTGGGGGGTGTATTAATATATATGTGTGGATATAGTAACGTATGGCAATATATTAATGACAATTAAACTACACAGAGACATCCGCATTTCATCTCCGTAAGAAATCATCAGACTTGAATTTTCCACTCGGATGACACGTGTGCGTAATATATTTTCATATTGTACAATCTAGCTCTACTCGCGTATTCAGTACTGTTGAAGTTAATACCAAAATCTATACATAATTAATTATATTTCCTTGTACTAATCATTGATGGATACATAGATTATATACATGTGTCTAAGTATATATATATTTATATATATATATATATATATATATATATATATATATATATGGTAGTTTGCTTGAAGCATTGCTGATAAAGGAATTTGTGGAAGTTTGAAAAGCCGAGAGCAATGTGGAAAGACCGGTCTCTCCACATACCCCTCGGCTTTTTAAACTCCCCACACACACAAATATATATATATATATATATATATATATATATATATATATATATATATGTATATGTGTGTGTGCGCGCGTGTGTGTTAAAAAGTGTATATATATACACTGTTTTAACAAAAAACAAGACTCCAATATATATATATATATATATATATATATATATATATATATATATATATATATATATACATATATATATATATATATATATAGAGAGAGAGAGAGAGAGAGAGAGAGAGAAAGAGAGTTACTCCTTATTCTAAAATAACTATAATCTATTTTTTAATTATAATTTCTTCAATTAATGAATATTAAAATAAAGTTTATTACATGGATTTTTATTTAAAATTCAATATGGGCACCCCCATTCGCAGTCAGCTTTTTACAAGTTGTCTTTGAATCGCATCAGCTGATTTCACTAGAAACTCTTTTGAGATGGAACTAATAACTTCACGTATTATCCCTTCAAAATTAAAACCCAAATTCATATAACAGATCCGAAAAAAAAGTAAAAGCATCGATTTAAGTAACTAACAGACAAATTGAGAAACATATTACACGGAGTTAATTTCGGATCACCTTATATATATATATATATATATATATATATATATATATATATATATATATATATATATATATTTATATATTTATATATATATATTTATATATATATATATTTATATATATATATATATATTTATTTATATTTATATATATATATATATACACACATATATATACACATATATACATATATACAAAGAGAGAGAGAGAGAAAGAGAGAGGGTGTGAGATAAAAAAACGAGAGAGAGTATAGAACATATTATAGTTTAATAAAATCAGCGTGTGTAGTAAGGCACAAAATGAAGAAAATATGTTTTAATTTATGTTCTAAAGAGAAGCATTGATTTTCTCACGCGCCACTGTTATATCAAAGAAAAAGTAAGTGTTTATAAAGAATCTATTTTGTGTTATTTTTCCATTTTCCTTTGGATTTTGTCGTTCATAAAAATGCCGGGATCGGAGCTTCCATGAAACATTGAGTCGTTCATCGCTTTAATTCAGCCATTCCCGGATTCAATATAGCATCAATGACAAAAATCAGCGGTGGGAGTGAACGCAGTATATACAACAGCGGTCGGAAAATGATAAGGGCAAACAGGGGGAGTTAATTCAGCGATGTCTTTGAGTGAAGCATTGTTATTCGATAGGAGGAATGGGACCAGCATTTCCGGCGTCGGGTCTGATCAGCTCATTTTGGGCTGTCCCCGCAGTCAGTCATCCTTGGGAGTTCGGACGATGTCATTACCCTACGTGTTAACCAATCAGCGTCTTTCGTTAGCTGCGCTGATAACAATGGCGCGCGTGGGTCGATTCAAATAGGGAAAGTAGTAAATGTTCTTCGTATGTGTCGCCCAACTCGTTCCCTCTGCCTCGGGATCATAATGGAAAGACATTAACGAAAGAAAAAAAAAACGTCTGAGTTTAACAAAAAAAATAATAAAAATAAATAAAAAAGGGAGACGAATGTTAAGATGTTATCAGTGCGTTGTTTTTACTCTTTAACGTTTAGTGTTTAGAGGGAGAGAGGTGTAAGGGAAAGAGAAATAGATAGGATACGAGAGAGTGAGAAAGAAGAAAAAGATAAGAGATGGAGACGAAGGGGGTATTTGGCATAGAGAATAAGATACAGTGAGAGAGATGGGTATAGAGTGGTGGTGGAAGGAATGGGGGATAGAGTTCAGAAAAAGAGCGAAAGAAAAAAGAAAGAAAGAAAGGGAGAGAATCTGAGGGTGAGAGATAAAATTATGCTTAATGGAGAATGGTATATATATATATATATATATATATATATATATATATATATATATATATATAGAGAGAGAGAGAGAGAGAGAGAGAGAGAGAGAGAGAGAAGTGTTGGGATATTCTTGATAGAAATAGAAAGAAAGAAAGAAAAAAGAGAAATAAAGTGATAGGCAAGTGTATAATTAACAAAACTAAGAAAAGGAGAGATGTGAAATAGAGAGACATTAGTGATAGAGAAAGCTAGTGTACGCTAGAGAATGCAGAGCGAATAAGAAAAGGATTAATGAAAGTATTCCTTATAACGAACGAAATATAGAGATAAGAAGTGGGATTGATGGTAAAAGAGAAAGGACAAAACGCGATAAATAAAATGATAAGGAAGCTTGTAATTAGAAAGGTGTGCGGGCGAAGGAGTGAATGGGTTCAAGGTCAAAACGAGAGGAATAGAAATAATGTCGTTCCGCGTCAGCAATACGATGACATCGGTTGGTATCTTGGGGGTAGACTAACACAGAAGAGGAGAAAATAGAGTGCAGCTGTGGAAAGAAGTCCAATGAGTACGCGTGGATGTTGGGAAGAGTAGTAGTTGAGTTTTGAAAGGATGTGTGTATGCAAGTTTGGGTACTCATCTCGCGCGATATATTAAGCAGGCATGTGTTTACGTGTTTACACGCGTTTAAATATGAAATACCAGAGATGAGAAGGAGACAGAGAGAATAACGAAGAGAATGAGAGAGAAAATGGCGAGAGGGGTGATGTAATCATGTGTAAATAAAAACAAAAGACCATCACGTATTTTAAACTGAACCCTATTGACTTGTTTATTTTATTTACGTCCTCCTGAACAGGTTAGACAAGGTATTAGGTGTTGGTTTGGATGAAAACATTTTTGGAGACGAACTGGATTCGAACATGGAACACCCAGGTTTACAATTCGTGTCGTTAACCACTTAGCCATGATCCCTCTCTACATGTTTTTTTTTTTTACTCTTTGTACAATTAACTGTTGGACTTTTCATAAATCACATATTACGATATTGTTTCTTTCTCTATCTATGCAATACGCAGAAACGTCCTAAGATGGAGCATCGCTGTCACGTCTGGGGCCGTACCACGAAGAGAATGCTTCATTTCTTTTGCAGAATCAAGAATTGATTTCGATATCCCAAAGGAAATGATGCCTTATGTTAGTTACATTAACATTCTCTCAGAAAATAAAAACGGACATTCCTAGCCTCTTTCTACTTTATTGATATTTCCATGGAAAGGTGCTCATCTGGGCACGAATCAAAGATTCTACCTTGAAAAACATTGACAAGAAGTTGTCTTGATTTTTTTCGTAGGTGGAGCACATTACTGCAGGACGGTTTCCTCGCAGATTAGAAACCGGTTGTCTTTAAAGTCAATGCCAACATTGCCATCGAAATATGTCTTTACAAGTATCTGAACATGGCTTTGAAAAACAGTCCATCTCATGAACTTCTTATCTACAGGTGGCAGTTTGCCATGACATGTGGTGTCCATTATGAAAGAAAGTAATAAAAGAAACACAGAAGAAAAAATAAAATCTTGAAATGTGCTGCTGAAAATTCCAACTATTATTTCTTATTTATTGGCTGTTAAACCACCGAAGATAAAGTTTAACACCGCTCTTTTATTCCACAATAGTTGATAACATATACATTATATAACATGCATCGGTACACCTATGAACCTATGAGTTTGAGTTTTTCCCACCATGACATTGACTTTAAAAGCCTATTTTTTATGTAGAAATCATGAAAACAACTTCTTAATATACTCATTCATGAATATGCGAGCGACTACACGAAAGCTAACTTATTTACATATTTCTTTGAAAAGCTAAAAAACGAGCGTTAATTAATTACTTATTGTTATGGTTTCTTATTAAATGATTTGATCCATTTCACTATTATGTTGAAATCTATTTATGCATAGTTTTTACATTCTGCAGATTTGCATAGAATTTAAGATGAAAAAGTTCTAGCGCACGGAAATATATATATATATATATATATATATATATATATATATATATATATATATATGAAGTGACGTTGTCATTATGTGTGATAAATGTGTCTACAGAACTCCTTTTTGAATATTTGGTCTAGTGAGTTTAAATTTGATATAGAGTAGTTGAACATGTGGCACACTTGATCTGGTTTTTATCTGGTGAAATATTCGCTAAGGGTTCATTAGAATAATCGATAGAGGATTAGCTTTATCATAGCCAATACGAAATCTGCATAAAGTAAAATATAATATTAAAGAATATAGTACGAACGAGCAACGCCGGGCGGTCTGCTAATAATATATATATTTCTAGACATTTAAGCCCGTTACAAACGGGCTGATTCCGTATAGTCATGAGTGCGTTATGATTCAGTATAGTCATGAGTGCGTTATGTCTCATTTATTCCATGCTGTTCGAGTTTGTTTGACTAGTTGCTCTATTGGTTTTTATCACTTCCTTGTTCAGGTACCTCGTTATAATATAGTTTTCTATTCCAGTATCTTCTCCAAAATTTTAAGCTTGTGGAACTCTCCGATGGATTTCGTCCTGCCAAGCTATTGTCGTTGCATTAATCATCTTTCGTTTATTTCATCTTCTTCCATCAAGTGGCATCATGCCTTGTCTGTAGCAATTTTCATTAGAAAATGCTCACTTGGAGTTTTCACACATAAGCATCATTGATTAACCACTAAAAATAACGAGATGTATTTCTTAGATTATATACGGCACAATCACGTTGACACACCGGTTCTCGACAGATCACCGAAGTTAAACAGCGTTGAGCCTGGCCAGAAGCAGATGAGTGACTATTTTGGAAGGCTAGTCGCTGTATGTACCTTCTGGGAAGGTTGGAAGTAGGGCCAACACCCTAACCACGAAAAAGGAACTTCTCGCTACAAAAGCATCTACAAATTTATGGATGGCCTATGTCCCTCCATTGGCTCAAGCCTATAAAATGGATTTCTTAGATTCTGTGTAGCATCATATCGTCTGAGATTTACGGTATCCTCTGCCTCTTTTGATAAACATTACAATATTTTGTGTTATCGCAACAACGATACTAACATTTTTTCTCCTGTATGTTGGTGAAAATATGCCTTCCACAAAGTTCTATTTCTCCTTACCAGTTTGCAGTAAAGATTAAGTTGATACTCTCCATAGTTGTTTTTGTCATCTTCTTTACCTATTCATGATCATGTTAGTGGCTGCACTCCGGCTGATCAGTTTATGTCATTTCAGATAGTATGAATTATGGAAATTTTTACGAATTAAGTATAATTGCGCAGATTAATACTCTCTGTCGTTAAAAAGCTGTAGCGATATTATTATTATTATTATTATTATTATTATTATTATTATTGTTATTGTTGTTGTTGTTATTGCTGCTGCTGTTGTTGTTGTTATTATTATTATTGTTGCTGCTGTTGTTGTTGTTGTTACGGCTGTTGTTGGTGTTATTATTATTATTATTATTATTATTATTATTGTTGTGGTTGTTGTTGTTTTATAGAATAATTTCGAATCGTTCCATTTTACCTGTTTGGTCGGAAGTATAATTGTCATTCATAATGCTTTGATTTAATTCGAAAATTAATAAATTCAGATGCTTCCTTTGCATATCAAAAACTTGTCTCCTTATTTTGATATTAATATTATCATTTTTATTATTATTATTATTAGTAGTAGTAGTAGTAGTAGTAGTAGTTAAACATTATAATGCGTAAAATACTAGTAAAACGGTCCATTGTTTTTATGAAAAAAAAAATTATTTTTTGGTCGCAAATGTCAAAGTACGGAGAATATAGTCAGAAAATCAAACATTTATTTTGATAGTTCGCCGTCGGTTATTTGACGAGTTTTAAACTGTTTATTACAAAGAAAATCACGAGAGTTTAACATCGAAATTAAACTTAAAAACTCCAATAAAAAAAAAATACTGAACTTCGCGAAAGTTCAAACCTTTTAAATTGATACCCAGAAGGAAACAAAAATGTAATTGAAAATAACTCAACCTTTCGCAAAGAGGTTGTCAGATTTCAACTCGACATTTTAGAAAAGCGTCATGAATTTGGATAATAAGGCATTATTGATGAAAATTTTAAGTTAAATTCCTATTTAGTTGCATCTCCAAAAGGAAGATTAAAACACAATATCATTATTAATATGTTGGAAATTCAGCTCCCTGAAAAGGGTCACAATGAACTTAAAAAAATTATCCTCTATATACTGAGGACGGAATGTATTTTGTTAAGAGGTTCATGAAAAAAAGAATATGGTGTTAACTTTACCGAGCCGCCATTACGCTTTAGATTATTTTCTCCTAATCTGTTATTTTTTCTGTAAATAATTCCATTTTCAAAATATCATTTCGTTTCTAATATATATATATATATATTATAATTTTGTGGGAAGAACGTTATCAGTAACATATAAAA
Organism: Euprymna scolopes; assembly: GCF_053919585.1. Lineage (NCBI taxonomy): Eukaryota > Metazoa > Mollusca > Cephalopoda > Sepiida > Sepiolidae > Euprymna > Euprymna scolopes. The sequence continues at coordinate 16,145,667 of NC_136482.1, read as the reverse complement.
CAACAAAGAAATAAATGTTGAAACTTACTTATAAGTTAGTTTGACTGATGAGAAATTAGAAATAATAGTTTTGTGTTATATTTACAGTTCAAAAAATATTTTGGATTTATTAAAATAATTTGAGTTAAAATGTTTAACGCTTGATATTTAACAAAGACGCAATAATATTTTCCCACGTTGCCCTATCTCACTATAGGATATTATATACGTATTATATACATGTGTATAAATATATTTGAGCAAGAAATGCAATTATATCTAAAACACAAAAGAGCTAACTGTTAAAATTTCTAATTGAATTAACTCTACTCTATTTTTACTAGGCCGAGGAACTAGTGAGGTTTATAGAGACCTGACCTATAAGATACGAAATCGTTTCATCTGGAGAATATATATGCTTAATCAAAATATATGGACTTATTTAATATAGAATTATGCTTTTAAATATATATATATGTATATATATATATATATATTAGTCGAACAAGTAACTGCTTGAAAAAAAATGTTACTTGCAGACTACTATTGAGTAATGAAGCCGTAGGTACTGCATGAAAAACAAATGTTTAGTTTCGTCGCCAAATATTTAATGAATTCCTTTGGAATAGTGATAATAATAATCTCCGTGTTAGTCTGATTCATTTCAGATATTATTTAATATAATTTGATATAATATCGATTTGAAATAAAAATTACAAAAACGTTCGTTAAGAGTTTTCCAACCGGGCAACTATTCATACTACCATAACATAACATTTAATAACTCTACGTTGGAATTATTACTATTACTACTACTCTTTATTCCTAACAGCATCAGACTGACTGCTTGCTAGAATTATTGCTTGCACATTAAGAGAGAGAGACAATGTAATCTTTAAAAAGAGACTTTTTATGTTCAACACCGGCATCGATTATTTTAACCAGAAGTGTGCTTACATTTTGAAAGAGAGAGAGAGAGAGAGAGAGAGAGAGAGATGTAGATCCAGAATAAAAAAATTAATTTCTTCACCAAATATTTAATGAATTCCTTTGGAATAGTGATAATAATAATGCTCATGTTATTCTGATTCATTTGAGATATTTTATATATTTTGATATAATAAAAAAAATATGATATAAATATATACTTTACAGATTTGGTTGTTACGGGTTTCCATTGTAACTATTTATACAAACCGTTCTGTCATAACACGCTAAGTGACTATTAATACTACCTTTACACAATAGCTGATGGCTGCGGCTACGCGTACTAAGTGATCGCCTGTTAGCACTATTGATGCTATCTTTCGTTTTAATCAAAGATGCTTGTGTGCCCGGCTATTTGTAAATAACTACTCTGTACTTCCACCTAACAATTTAGGGAACAAAAAACTTGCATTTAACTTGAAAATACTTGTCGGACAATGTAATCTTTAAAAAGAGACTTTTTTTATGTTCAACACCGGCATCGATTATTTTAACCAGAAGTGTGCTTACATTTTGAAATGAACAATAGGTAGCATTTAATCACACTATTATTTCTTATGTAAAAATGTGATTATAATTTAATTTTAATTAACCACGTGTTTTACAAATAAAAAAAACAGGATGAAGTTATAAAATGTGATTGGCTGACGTACACGAGTGCTAGCCAACTAGCGAATTACGCATCGGCTCCGATGTTATACGTTGTTCGACTGAGGAAAACGTTGTTATTTTTACAATGAAATAATTTTTGCGTGTGTGACATTGTTTATTTATTTATTTTGGCTTGAATTCTGCGCATTATTTTGTTATTATGATTTTATATGGGTTTTTAAAATTCTTTTTTATGGATATTTTTTGCCATCGTTTTCATTATTATTAACAGGAAAATTGGTGAAAGTCAAAATTAGAACTTTTGGCGATAAACAAAAATAAACAAAAAGCTTTTGCGTGTACGTACCTCTCATGGAATGTTGTAGATCGAAACGCGGTGAAAGGTTATTTGGTGCAAGTGCACTTATTGATCGGCGCTATTTTTAAATAGGACTTTCAAGTTAAATTAAATTTTTACGATACCTGTTCTTATTAAATTGTTAAGTGAAATTATCCACGCTACTTTTAAATAGTATTTTCAGTTTTAATTAAAGTTTTACGATGCATGTCTTTATTAACTTGTTAGGTGAAAGTAACCGCGCTATTTTTAAATAGTATTTTCAAGTTTAATTAAAGTTTTACTATACCTTAAACCATGTAAAAAACATAACGATAACATAAGTGCATAAGCACCACATGTTTTTTGTTTTGTTTTCTTTTGCTTTGCTTTTATTTTGTTTGTTTGTAAAATCCGGCCAAAGAAAAAATCAATAACAACAAAAGAATACAAAAACAATAATAAGAAAATAATCCATAAAGTTCAAGCGAACTTGAAATTTTTATTTTTTATTTTTAAATAAAAAATAACGAAGGTATCGTAAAAATTTAAATAAACTTGAAAATAATATTTAAAAATAGCGAAGATTCCATTTTGGCTTTCACCAATTTTCCTGTTAACAATTACATAAACTTCGGCAAAAGAAATAAAAAACAGATAAAATCATTACTAAAATCATGCGCACAGTTCAAGCCAAAATAAATTTTAAAAAACTAGGTCACACACGCAAAAATTCTTTTCTTGTAAAAATAATATATAGCTACCAATGAAATAGATGCACTGAGACTAAAGCTGCCTTCAAGACTGCCAGCAACCGCTGCAAAAGAGTAATAAAAAATGCAAGAGAGCTATATGCTCAGTCTGATAACTCCAAAATAGCTGGGCAGCGGCATGGCTCCCACCAGTTTTGGCAAATAGTAAACAGGATCCTGAACAGAAGCGTGCGTTCTATCCCAACCATCATCAATGGATCTGAGGTCATCTCATCAGCATCAGATAAGGACAAACTATTTTCCAAGAACTTTGAAGCTAATTCTACCCTATGCGACGAAGTCATCAACTCCTCGTATTTCCTTCTATAACGGACAACACGCTCTGCAACATACAAATATCTGTGCGTGAGGTCGCCAAGCTATTTAAGAACCTTGATTCCAGTAAAGCAACTGGCACTGACGGCATTCCAATCATTGTGCTGAAAAAGCTTCAACCAAAACTTGCCCCCATACTTACAAAACTGTTTAAGCCGTGCCTTAAAGAGAAGTGCTTCTCAACACCCAGTATGCCCTGTATTTAAGAATTCATGTGATAAGTCATCTCCCTCTCAGTACAGACCAATAAATCTCCTGTGTCATGAGTAAGCTGCTGAAATCCATATTAAATAGAGAAGTAGTCAACCACCTTAGCAGAAAAGAACCTTCTTAATGACATGCAATATGGTTTCCGTTCTGCCAGATCTACAGCAGATATGCTAACTGCTATATCTCATATCGTGGTTTGGTGGGGATGCCCTTTTCTCTTCCCTGCAGCCTGTCTCCCACAGAAGAGAGGTTGCGAGCATGTCTTTGTTTAATCGTTATTTTCATGGCAAGTGCTCGTCTGAGCTCCAATCTCTCGTCCACCCTGCCAATCTTTCACGATAAACACCCGTCTAGTTGAAACAACTGTCCAAATTTTTCCCACTCTTTATCTGTTCCAAAATCAAAACGTAGATTCCATGAAAAGCTTCTTTCTAAGAAGTGCACGCCTGTGGAACTCTGTTCTTGTTGCCTGTTTCCCACCTGACTAAAATCTGAATGTCTTCACGTCCAATGTAAACAAATATCCTGATGAACCGCTTCCTTAAGTAAGACACTCTATCAAATCTCCAATACTAACGTACTGTACACGCAATAACCCTTATCCCCGAGTGGCTTCCGGACCTTGATAAGTGGTGACTACCTTGAAAAAAAATAAATAACGGCACCCTCAGTGGAACTACGTACAACATCGGAAGCGATGCGTATTTCCCTATAGGGGTAGCCATCGTGTACATCCGCCTTTTAGTACCGTGCTAAAATAATAATTTCATTATTTTGAAAGCCATTCTTAACATGGAGATGAGAGGGTTTTTTATCTATTCTGTGCTTCCACTTTACGATTGAATATAAATTACAACTGAATAAAAAACTGATATCGTGAAAACTTGAATTGCACATGAAAACACTAGTTACAAATAGCGTGGCACCAAAAATGTCTACGCACATTTTATGACCATTCTTGAATGAGATATTGTTTTTAAAAGAGACTACCCTCCTAATATTTTTTAAGAATATTTTTAGTTAATTACTTTTGTTTTAAAAAAGGTAAAATCGATTTTCTAAGTGTTCGTTTTCTACCTAGCTGGGTAAATCGTTAGTGGTACAACTTATTTTAAAGCGTTTATTCAGTTCAAAAACGAGACTGCAGGCCGAATATTTTTTAAATATTTATACTTATTTACTGTTGTTTTAATAGAGGCAAAATCGATGTTCTACCTTGCTTACAAAGTTGTTAGTAGTTTAACTTATTTTAAAGTGTTTATTTAGTAAGAAAAACAATTCAAAAAGGATTTCCCCTCCAGTAAACGAGGACAGAAAAGGTGTAGTCTCAGAACAGATACTAAACTTTGCTGCTAATAATGATAATAATAATAAATAAATAAATTTACCTTCAGATGAAATAGTTTTACTCACTGGCTGTATTAAATTTAAATAGTTAAATTTAAAGAAGATTATATTTAGAATTAATTATAAATTGGATGCAGCGTAAAAATTAGGAAAACTCGTCCATTTTTGATAATTAGGACAGCTCTCCATTATTGAATACATATCGATTGAAAACACATTTTAGGACTTGAAGAGGGTATTGTTTTTTAAAAGAGACTACATCCTCATGATATTTTTTGGAAATATATTTACTCCTATTGTTTTAAAATATATAAAATCGATTTACTAAGTGTTCATTTTCTACCTAGCGTTGTATCTTTTTATTAGTTCAACTGATTTCAAAACGTTTATTTAGTTTTTTAAAAAGGTAGTGTCGAATGTTACTTTAGAACAAAAAAATGTTCGACATAAGAGTTTCGGGAATCTCGATAATAACTCAAAAATAGAAATTTAAAGAAAATACTGAAGTAGATATAGTTTTTTAAAAATAGCCCCTCCCTCTCCAAAAGTAAATAAATTTGTATATTTTTTAAAGTAATGTCTAAGATTAGTGTTCGGCAAAAATCAAACTATCGGAGTGGATACGGTTGATTATGTAACGCAACTGAACGGAACGGATTCACGGAGTCACGGAGACAAGACACGAAAAACAAAACAACATATTTATTTTTAAAAATTACTTTATTTTTTAACACATCTTGTGTTATTACGAAACAAAAAAAAGAAAAAAACTTCTTGTATTATTGAATAATAAAACAAATATTACATCATGTGATGATACTTTTCCTGTTATACTGAGCATGTTTTATGAATTGATAAATATCCTTTAATTATTTCTGTTGTTATTAATGTTGTTGATAAATATAATTTTTAAAAGTTAGGTATTTTCTTGAAAAAAGATATCTGCCTCAACAGAAAAATATTCGACAAAATGTTTACCCAGAAATTTATTTTACCGAAAACTATTAATATTAAACTTTAAAAAGGAAGATACTAGACTTTAAAAAATATATTTTATTTACACTCAATCAAATGTGCCTTATGCACTAATGAAAATGTAATTGACATTTTGTTGCACTTTTTAAGATTTTAAATATTTATAAATTTTCTCATTATAAAAAACGATTATTATATTGATTATAATTTTTTGACAGATAAAATAAATTAATTGCATATAAAACATTAGAGGAACACTTTTTAATCGTGAGAAAAATCTAAAAATATTAAATTATCAATAAATTTTGTCGTCATAAAAATATGATTATTAAATTATTTTTTATTTGCAAAAGAAAAAAAAACATTGCTAAAAAACTATCAGCGAATTATCAACATATTTTCATAAAAACGATTATTGTTTTATATTGATAATTATAATGAGAAAAATGTTTTATTTCATGACAATTAAATAGTATATATAAATGTATGTCGAATGTACATAAATAATTTTTTTATAATAAAAACATTTCTTGATGATTCGCTGATTTTGGATTTTATCGTTTTTTTTTTTCGTTTGCCAATTAAAATGAATTCAATCATCCTTTTTTATATGGTAAGACAGAGATTCCTAAATATAAAGTACGAAACTTGCAAGGAAATTAATTTAATCTGCCAATAAATTGTAAGAATATTTAATAAAGGCATCACTTCTATGGACAAATGGATTTCAAAATCAAAATGTTATTTCAGAACGGTCCGTAATTTGCTGAAGTGTATATCATTTTTTAGTCACAAGAAAATTATAAAATGTGCTTTATTTCTAAAATTTATTTAGCTACATAAATCAAACAACATTTTATGCATTACATTTTTATGTTTATTATTTGGTACTTTAATGTTACTATTTAATATAATAAAGAAAAGCAAATTTAATTTTTCTTTATTAGTAAAAGTGATGCTTTACTCTCACGTTGAAAATTGTATTTTATTTTTTTAGTTGTTTAAAATTGAAAAATAAATAAGGTTTTCATTACAATTTTAAGTAAACCATTTTCGGAAGATTCTAAGTTTTTGAAGCAGAAGTTTCAGTCTAAACAGTTTTATATTCGCACACGTGGATTGGGTTCAGCAAAGGTGTTTTCATTTGTCTAAATCTGATGGCCGACAACTACTCTCATCATATACAAGACGCTCATAACGTATGGGAAGATTTCCAATAATTCGAGGAAAATTGGAATGGAAAATAAATCTTCCTCCTTTTTACCCGTGCATGTAATTCTCTTTTACTATACTAAGGTAGACCGAATGAACGGTTGAAATTATGTACATTTAAAAAAGTTTTTTTAAAATATTTTCATGATAACATTTTGTATTCCTGCACGTCACCAATACAAAACGACCAAAGAAAAGTTATAAACTTTTACACTTTTTAAATTAATTTTATGTATATATATATATATATATATATATATATATATATGCATTTATTTGTATATATATATACATGTATTTATTTATATACACATATATAGATATGCATATATACATATATAGACACATGTATATACACACTTATATACATATATATATATATATATACATATGTACCACACACATATATATACGTACATATATGCTGATATATACACACATATATATACAGGCACGTATTTATAAACGTATATTCACATATAGATGCATATATATGATGCATATATATATACCTAGCAGGCAGCCCAGCATTTCTTGGATGTAAAATGCGCTTAAATAGTATAGTTTGATTAATGCAGATTTCATATTTATAAATATAGTATATTAAACCACTTATATAGTGATAATTTAAAAAGTAAAAAAAAAAGAAAAATGAATCGTGCACCTCCACCGAGAATTGAAACCAAAATGTTTAGTTTACGAATTACTTTTTCCGTAATGGTCATTTTGCTAGTAAGCCAAATGATTATTGTGGAAATATATGAAAACACGCAGAAACATCGGTTTCATGCAAAGTCTGACGAATTCTCACGAAGTTGAAACACGGAAAATTCTGTGTAGCTTTATTTTCATATATATTTTCAAAACGTACTACCTACCTTGACCTACGTTACGTTAGCACCGTTAAAATAAATGCTGAGAATAAATGCATAAAATGGCATGTATATTCATGAAATAATTGGAGTAATCTAATATATAAAATATATATAAAGGAGTCTCAAATGATTTTTTATGGGCCGTTGATAACGTCACCACCTTGAATGCACAGTTTTTTTTTCGGTTTCGATACTAGCTGATGGCACCCAAATACTTTTTTTTATTTTTGAAATCACGACTTTATAATAATATATACGAAATCTGTACAAATTAAAATATCATATTTAAACGTATCTTAAGATCGAGCTAAGCTGTGGTCCTCCTCCCCGCTAGTATATATATATATATATATATATATATATATATATATATATATATATATATATATATATGATTTCTACTCATTTATTGTTAACAGATCAATTACGCTAAACCGTTGTCTTTGACATTTTAGCCTTTATCTTTGTCACTCGATCCTATTGTTTGATGATTCCGTTTGATTCTTTGAAATCTGTTTCGGTTTTCACCGTCGGCTATGTCACTTCTAAAAACACCGCTATTGCAGGCATTGCCCTCGGATCCAACGCAAGAAAAAGCGACGACAACAAAGGCGAAAAGAAAGAAGTTCGGATTTACGCGTTGAACGCCGCTTAATAGAAGGGCTGATCATTGTCCTTGCGGAGAGGCGAATTCGATTCCGTGTGTCATGACATCTTCACTTTCGAATTTCCAACAGCACCCAACGAACTCTTTAACCTGTTTTTACTATTCATTTAATAGAAAATATCCTGTATTGTTCAGATTATTTGGACTACAGTTCTAATCTTCGTAATTAAATTCACAATCCGAGGCCATCAGATTTAGAGTGAGATAATCTTATCAAATATCTGACTAAGTTTTCCTATTCATAATTCGTGAAAACTACACACATCGATTCAGACAACGGTCATCATCACTGAACAATACATTTTTCTTTCTTGACAGGGTTAATACCATCAAAAAATAAAAATAAAAAACACGACAGCATCTTCTATGAATAGGTTGTCTTTGTAATGAATGTCTAAAAAATGCTTTTAATTATTTAATGAAAATTATATAACATTGGGTTTTCTAAAATTTCAGGATATATATTAGAAAAAACTATAATATTAAGACATATATAATGAATTGTCTAGTTTGATTAAGATGATGTTTCTTTGGTCTAAACTTTTGAAGGAAACAAGGAATACAAACAAATGAAGCAAGCATCGTCCCTCCGTGAATGCGCAGTGAATTACGCATAAAAAATGACTAAGTTCAGTATTTTCCCCATCCACCCCCATTTAGCCCCAAAAAGCCATAAGGGGGCGTCAAATCCTAGTGAAAATGAATAAACGGTGTAGTTTTAGGCCTTAACATATGTAAGTATGAGTTCTGTACCCTAAAAAAATGACTAATTCCATCAATTGCCTCCCGCCATTTAATCCCAAAAGTTCCCAACATGTTTATGTTCCATAACATGTTTTAATTTGAGTTCAGCACCATGCAAAACTGATAAATAGACCTATACAGAAAATTTAGGACAAATATGGTAAAATAGTCCCCAAAATAGAATGTTTTTATTAGCCCCAAAAGAGCCTCTAGGGCACACCCAAGAGTTATCGCGAAGTATAGACAAACAAAATTATATAAAAATCAGTAAGTTACAACTTTTCAGAAAGTTTTATAAAAATCCCAGGCATCATTTTTTTTTTCTATAAGCACATATGTGTCAATTTTAGTCATATTAACCCGAAATGCACCCAAGGGGAGCAACTGAAGTTTTCACAGAAAATCTGTTCTGTTTCTTTTTACTCATATCATGTTTAATGTTTGTGCAAAATTTCAAAAGATTCCAAGGTATAGTTATTGAGAATAGTGCGGACAGACGAACGGACGAACGGTCAAACAGACGAACAGGCCAGCGGACAAGGGTGCATTTACAAGTCCACCCTCCTTTTGTTGGGGGAACAAAAAAAAATGTTATATAAAAGCATGACAGATGAATTGCCGATTTTTATTTTAAAAATGATACTACTGTTTAAAATTCTATGAAAGACGATTGGATCATTCTATCTCTCTAGAAGGTATCTCACTCGATGCAATCCTCTGGCCGTATATAAGGCAAATACGTCCTAGTATGGAGTTCTGCTGCCACATCTGGTAAGGAGCTGATCGTTTCGTGCCGAGACAGGTACAAGACTCTCTAGAGAAACAACAGAAAACACAAACTCCGACATATTCCGTGGATATCAATTAGGCTCTGGGTGCATGTGCGATACAATCGTGGTAAATGAAACTCTGAACGCTGAAGTTCACATCTAAAAAGTCTGTTGAAGCCATGATCGTCGATTGCCGTGAGCTTATCTAGTTCTGCTTCAAGCTCCGAATTTAGTTCGACTATATCCAACTGGAAACTGCTCTCAACCGTCGCAAACGAAAGCCTGCCCGTAAATTAGTCAAACTGTCGTAAACTGTCGCAAAACGTATTGCCACTTGTAACACTGATTGTACAGTTACTTTAAATACATCGATCTATTTTCACAATAGTTTTATTCCAATCACTACCGCATTTTGATTAACAATCCTTTTTAGTCTTATTTGTGATTCTTGGTGAACAATTTCCTAAACAGCGTGTTCTGCTGATAAACTCATTTTCTTTCTTATTGATGATTTTTTTTTTCTTTTTGTACTTCTAATTACTTGGTGGTTTTTCGTATAAAAATTGTTATAAAAATAAAAAGAGCATTTGATCAGCATGACATTTGTACAAGGAAATTAACACTTGTTAAGGCTTGAAAACCATTCGTAATAATGTAATAATGTGTCGTAATAATTTGATTATTTACGAGGACGGCTCAACAAGAATCTGTTTATATTAATGGATTATTGGATATAATTTGATTATTTAAGAAACTGTTTACATTAAAATTGAATACAACAATGCCGTAGTCAGTTCAGAAGTAGAATCCACGTGCGGGAAATTAAAGTGAAAAAACGGTGTTTTGTGGAATAGGAATTGTTGACAGTGGTTGTAATTAGATATATTTTTGTGAATGAAGATCTAAAATCGAAACTCAGTCTGAAATAAAGCCTATTCGCTATGGTCATTTTTTATATACTAATCGATCACTACTTATCATGGCAAAAAGCTACTCGGGGATAAATGTTAGAATGATTTTCAGTTTGATGAATAGATATAAGTATAAAAGGATTACGGAAAATGATCCATTCATAAGCCTATTTGAGAGATAATCTGTAAGGCAAATTCTTAAAGTAACATATTCCATAGGTGGAAACTACTTGGATATAAAATCTGTCTATTAAAGTTCAATTTCTACCGTGTCGGCTTCACTGTTTTTTTTTCTTTTTTATCAGAATTAAAGGAAAACATTGAAATATACCTAAAAAAAAGGGCGTATTTGCTCGTTTTCTTCCGAGAGAAAATCAGTATTCTCTTAACGACAATGAAATATTTCGCAGACGACGAATTTTATAAATCGCGCAGTTAATCAACTCTTTATCGTTAAGTATTTGTACATCGAGGAAATGGCGGCTGTGTGTAACGCGCATCTTTCGCGTATCCCGCATGTACATAGCTGGAAAGTTGAAAGGCGAACACGATTTGTATGTACATAGATGAACGTAATTATCTGTTACATCGATTTACATTGTAGCTATCTGTTTTCTGCGCGAAATCTCGCCATCAAATGGCCATTGCTGGGTGATTCTTCATTTGAAACCTCTTTTAACTATGATGAGCTTATGGTAAAGGCAGCGATATGTTAAACTGTGAATTATTAGCTGCGAGAAACTGAGTTCTTATCCGTCGATGTTGTTATGTCCTCTTGAAGTTATCCGCTTGGTTTTTGTATTGATGTGTTGCTTTACAGCATGTCTGCATTTTGTTTTTGAATATTTTCAAGATGAAAACCGCTGGAAAAATGGTGGGATCCTTCAATCGATGCAGTAGATATCTCACTGATGATGCAATTATCTATCTATATAAGAGCCAGGTACGTCTTAAGATGGAGTACTGTTGCCACATTTGGGCAGGAGCTGCTAGAAAGGACTTATCCTGCCTTGATAGAGTTCAAAATAGACTTCGTAGCCTCGTAGGGGATGTCGTTTTCTGTTCCCTGCAACATCTTTATCACGGAGATGTTGCGAGTTTATCTCTGTTTTGTCGTTATTTTCATGGCAAATGCTTGGCCGAGCTCCAATCTATAGCCTCCCCTCGCCAAACTTTCACAATAAACACTCGTCTAGCGGAAAACACTATCACTAATTTCCCGCACTATTTATCTGTGCCTAAACCTAAACGCAGATTCCATGAGCAAAGCTTCTTCCTTAGAACTGCACGCCTATGGGATTGTCTTCTGTTTCCCTGCTTTCCAGCTGACTACAATATGGTTGTCTTCAAGTCTAACCTAAACAAATTTTTGATGAGCCGTTCCATATAAATTAACAAATTTACCGAATTTCCATTATTAACGATTACTATTGTCCAATTTCTATTGTACACTCCTAAATCGTTATCCTTGAGTGGCCTCTTGGCATTGATGAGTGGTGATGCCTATGTAAAAAAAAGGTTATTAATATGTATTATTTAGATATTTTGTAATACTTTCCTCATTTTGTGGATTATTCTCACAAAGTTCCAGTCCATATAACCTCCGACATTCTTCAGGTGTATCGTTACATGTGATCTTATTCGTGAATTATTGATAATGCGATTTTTTTCCAACAAACAATAATCGGTAGACTTCAAAATCTCTTATATAAGGATCGCTTCAAAAATAAGACCTAAAATCTAAAAATCTAAAACGTTGAAGAGCTATGGGGACGAAAGCGCTACCATTAAAACGAGAAGCCTTTTCTGCTTCAGAATTAATTTCTTGACATAGTCGTCATTCTCCATGCACATTTGCCAGCCTCTTTTGATGCATCGGCTCTAAAAGGCCGGACCCGCTTTGCGCTTTGTCACTTATATCTCTATCGCCATGCTGACATCGACGAACCCATCTCCTAAATGTGCCGACATCAACTGCATCGGCTCTGTAAACTTTCAACGGGCGTCAGTAAATGTTGATCGGTTCAGTTTTTTTCTGCATGGATGAATTCAATGACACATCTCTGCTTTTGACGCACGTCTATGACATGAGTTGGTTTCTTAGAGTTGCATACTGTCAATATCTACAACAGAGAGATGAAACATTCAGATCATGATAACAATGCAATTTTTAATCCTCTCTTATCCACGTGGGCGGAATAAAAAAAATGGTATTACTTTTGGAACGTCGCTTGTATGTCTATGAAATGGAAAGATCTTCGGCTTGTTTACATGTATTTTTATGTGTGTGTAATTATTTGGGTCCCTATCGATTATATATTGTTTACACATAATTGTTTTTAGTTTTTAGATTAGGGTTGATAATATGTACTATTTAGATTGTCCGGACTAATTTTCTCATCTTCAGTGTTATTTAAATAGATCGTCCAAACAATCCCCAAAATACATGATAGCAATGTTAATCTAAAAAAAAAAAGAAACATTATATTAAATTAATTCGGCAATGGAAACGCCTTGCCGCCATTTTCGTTTCATAAACATATCACACATTTTGAATTTTAAAAACTATGAATTTCTAACAAACAAGCTAACGATTGAACACAGTTGACAAACAACACAAAAAGATTGAACCAATTAAATTATTTCCAAACTGAAGGTCAGAAGTTATATTGATCAAAACATTGTGGGAAAAACCTCCAAGATGAAAACATTTATCCGAATAGTCCAAACAAATGTAAACCACTTTGTTGGTTATTACATGACTAAACATTATTTCTTGAAAATATTTGAGATATTTATAGGATTTTTTTTTCTGTTAGGTTATGTTATTGTTTGTTTTAGAAAATTATTGATGATTATGTAATTATTCGAACTATTATTCTCATGGTGGTTCTTTTCTTCACAAGGCTTTGGCAACTGTAACCCCATACCTTCTTAGATCCATCCTGTTTAACTAGGAAATCAAACCCGGGATTCCAGACGAAATTTTGAAACTGATTATTTAATTCACAGTGAAAGATAGCACAGCGGATAAAGTTATTAAGTAAGAATCAGTTTTAGAATTTTCTTAAATCTTCTGACATTTGAAGGTTTATGGATCACTACACGCGATATCAACTAAGAATAAATTAATTTTTTTTTAAATGTTTACCTGATTGTACCTGACTAAGCAATAACAATATTTCCGTTGATTAAATATAAAATTCAGTTGTAAATTTTGTATTGATTACTGACCCATATAGAAACTTGTCCGATATTTATTAAATCCGCCCCCAGAAGTTCGGAGATTATGTTATCCGAAACGTCAGCATAGCATTTAAAATGAAGTCCTGTTTGTTGTTTAACTTATTTACATGCGTATAATCGTTTCGTTCGTCGTGATTTCTTTTTCACTATAATATTTCGAGTTCTGTATGTTTTATTTTTCATGTATGTTGAGTTATGTGGCTACATATATCCGTTTTTTGCCGTTTTAAGCAGAGTGGCCAGCGTTATAACTCTGGCTTTCCATTTTCTTAGGCTTTCATGAACGATGTTTCTTACAAGTGGAGAAGAATTTGCTGGCGTTTTTCTTATATCTTTTCTCGATATATATATATATATATATATATATATATATATATATGTGTGTGTGTGTGTGTGTGTGTGTGTGTGTAAATATATATATATATTGATGATTATGTAATTATTATATATATATATATATTATATATATATGATGATTATGTAATTATTATATATATATATATATTATATATATATATATGATATATATATATATATGATTATGTAATTATTATATATATATATATTATATATATATATATCCATCTAGCACTTACTTATTGACATTGATATGGAATTTTGTTTAAACATCTTTGCATAAAGTAGCTTCATGCTTTGTCTATAACAAAATCGGCGCGATCCCTAAGCAAGTTCCTATCCGTCGCGGTTACCATCTGACGAAGATCAGAGGAATAGTTGGCCTAAACGTCGTGAAACAACAACTAATAAAGCTGAGAACAATAGTCCGCAACAAATAAATCGATATATGTAATACTCACCCCAATAATGAATTCCAACTAAAATAATATATATACCATTCGCTGCGAACCACTGTTAAGACAGAAAATACAGGAGTCTCACATTAATCCCGTCGTCGTAGAAGCCATTAATACCACGCCATTCAACTTCCTTGATTGTTCCGAGATCGGAACCACCTAGAAATACACTTATGTACGGGTAAACAGCGAGGTCTTAACCGTGTTATATTGGTGCTTGATCAAGACGTGGCCTTTGGAAATTCTATAACGGGGTGTTACCGTGTTATATTGGTCCTGTTTGACCGGGAAGTGATCTTTGACTAAGAAAAGCCGGAGTCTTCACCGTGTTATAAAATATGTATGTACTATATAGTGTGCACTTACTTCTACACTGGGCTCTGATTTAAGTAAGTTCCAAAAAACGTTGAAAAAAGCATGGACTTAATATCCAAGTATGACCTAACGCGTAAAAGAATGCTACGCTTACAGGGAAAAATTACCTAAAAAAAAAAGATTGTTAGTCTAATACATATAAATAGAACTAGTTCGACTACGCCCTAGTCATCTTACCTATATATATATATATATATATATATATATATATATATATATATATATATATATATATATATATATATATATATATATATATATATGACGGAAATGAACATTTAAAAATTAAAATGTTTAAATTCAACGTTATTTCACGAGGTTAATGGTTGCCGAATGAATTAGGTCTCCGCTAATCGAGCCAGAGATGTCTCGTGTTGCGGGGTTCAGATCGTTCGACTGATATTAATCGTGACACCCTGCACTGAAGATTCCCGAAAGGATGAAACATTAGTGTATGTAGGTATTTGATTATTATAGTAAAAAATAATTACACACACATATATATATATATATATATATATATATATATCCGCTTTAAAAGATCTAACATTCCAGAACAGTACATGAAACTTCTAATTCATAGTAAATGCCATTCATCAAGGAGAAGGAAACTCTGGTGAAAGACAAAAATTGGATAGAAAGAGTTCGTTGCTCCTGAACGGCTATTTTCTAATTATAATGTAACAAACAAATCATCCACTTCTAATTTGTCATAAAACAGGGAGTAGTAAGGCTAATAAAACAGCCAAGAGAATGCTCCCGTCAGTGTGCAATCTGGCCAACCGGAGATTGCGTCCAAAATATAGCTTATACCTGAAATGCGTTAGTATACACGAACACATCAAATATGCATACGCACACACACACACACACACACACACACACACACACACACATACATATATATATATATATATATATACATATATATATATATATATATATATATATATGTACACATGTATTTGATGTGTTAGAAAGATAAAAATGACGAGTATCCGATGCATGTTTTTACTCTTGAGTTATCATATATTTAGGCCAAAAAAAACTAAAAAATAGGGATTTGGAGATGTAACGAATGTCGCCCTAAAATATGAAGAACACTATGTGAGTACCAATATTTATGGAATAAATTACGTTTGATTTATTTTATAAACACGTTCTAAAAAAAAGCCTGAAGTCACGTGATGTAAGAAGCTACAAGGACAGAGCGAACAATTTTAAATGTCTAAATAACAATCAATTTTTATATTGACAGAATCCAACTAAGAAAGCAGCAATTCTTCTGCCTTTGTCAGAAGCATTGTTTGAGAAGTGTGATTCATAGAGTACGAAATAAAAGACACCGGAAGTATGGAAAAGGTAATAACAGCGTATTTAACAGATGAGAAGCCCTTCGAAAGAAGCCTTATTTGATGAATTCAACTGAATCTATCACATGAAAGAAGAAATGAAATTATTTTTCTCTTGTGGTATAAGACGAGTTCTAACTGTGAATGTTTTGCAAGGAAAACCCGGCACTTTACGACGAGGGCAGATTATATGTTCTCTTAAAATCGACTGTGTGCTTTAACTGGAATGTGTGCCGTCATTCTATCTTACTCTGTATTAGATGCGGGGGACATATTCGTACAATCATTGTTATTTCAATTCTATCACCATTAATCCATCACTTACGCCTCAGTAACCAGCAACTTTACTCCTGGAACCAGATTACTAGAAAAGCACTAGTGTTCTTGACGACATTTTATTTATAAAATGTATTTACAATTTCATGAATAAAAACGAGGAAAAAACAATGAAAGCGACCCCCTGCAAAAAAACATACCAAAAAAGAGTCAGTTTTTTTAAAGGTAGCCTCCTTCCTTCTTTCTGTTTTTTTTAAGCTAAAATAAACAAGTCTGCAAATGTTAAATTTAAGAAATAATGAAATAGGGGTAGCTTTGGTACTGTATTATGGTTTTCAATGTTAAGGGAAATTAAGATGCTTACAGACAAAATAAAAGTGGAAATCGCTCTGTTACCGGTAAATAAAAAATAAAATACTCATTCATGTAATTAGCTTTGAATCCCATTTTACTGGTTTAAAATTTAAATCAAACCAGAATCGTGAGCGTCATGCTAAGACAGAGAGTTTACTCTCTTTCTTAGTGCAAAATTCCGCGATTGTACCAACATTAAATTAAATGTTATGGAATGCAATCTCTTTCAATGAAAATTATTTGAGCGTGCACTATGCCTAATAAGTAAATTATATGCAATACTTTGATTTTAATTTCTAAATTTAATTTCAGTTGTTTATACCATGTGATTCAATCTATTTTTCTATAACATCTTAATTTAACCTTAAGCTGATGCTTGAGAAATAAATAAGATACAATTATTTGATTTTAAACGAAAAGCTAGATTAAAACTATCATATTAGTGTAATGTTTTATTTCAATCCTATATATTTTTAACATAAAAAGACAAAACTAAATAGAACTGATTTTTATTTATGTCGTTTCTGTTTAAATATTTTTGGCGTTATTTTTGTATTGCATGTTGTAAATTTATTATTTATTTTGTGTTATTTCCCATTTGTTTTATATAAAGGTTGATGTTGCTGCTGAGGACTTGATTGTTATTGAAGTTATCCATGCGAAAATCTTCCGTTTTGGTTTTGAAATCTTTTGATCTTAGCCATGTCCACTCGGCTGGCGTCAGGCAGATTTATCACAAGACCAATGGTCATCAAAGAACGCAAGCGCTGATCGCCTGAGTTATTTCAAATCTGGGAAGGTCAAAACGATTTACTCTCCCCGACAAAAATCCATCAGTTATCCTTCCCACCTGGACAACTCTGCTTTCCCCTCCCTAGATAGCATTTTTGTGTTCTTTCTCCTTTTATTCTTTACGTTCTTTAATTCCCACACGTTAGTCTGCGCATTTGTTTCCCTCTTCTTTATTTATCTTCGTTTATTTTCTTATTTCTATGATTTTTCATTCATTTTATTTTTCTAATGAGTAACCGCTTATCAAGGTTAAAAGCCATTTGAGAAGAAGGGTTAATGAGATAGAGAAATAAGTAGATGAATAGAGTTATAAATATTTGAAAAATAGAAAGTGGACGTTGGGTTTATTTTCTGCAGTCTCGTAACTAACGCTTTTCTTATCACTTGTAAGATTTGAATATAACAGGTAATATTTACAAATATTGAAATAGGATAACTGCATATATATATATATATATATATATATATATATATATATATATATATATATATAGTCATCCACATCCACATGCAATACTGTTTCGCTGTTTCACAGCTCATCAGTGGGAGTTTTTTACAAGGTAGTCACCAATTATCAAGGCCCGGAAGCCACTCGGGAATAAGGGTTAGTGCGTGTACAGTACGTTAGTATTGGAGATTTCATACAGTGTCTTAGTTAGTGTCTTACTTAAGGGGCGGTTCATCAGGAATTTGTTTATATTGGACTTGAAGACATTCAGATTGTAGTCAGCTTGGAAACAGACAAACGGAACAGGCGTGCTCTTCTAAGAAAGAAGATTTGTTCATGGAATCTACGTTTAGATTTTGGGACAGATAAGGAGTGGTTTCAGCTAGACGGGTGTTT
Organism: Euprymna scolopes; assembly: GCF_053919585.1. NCBI lineage: Eukaryota > Metazoa > Mollusca > Cephalopoda > Sepiida > Sepiolidae > Euprymna > Euprymna scolopes. The sequence goes on along the minus strand of NC_136482.1, from coordinate 16,126,920 downwards.
ATCGTGAAAGATTGGCGATGGGGGGGACCAGAGATTGGAGCTCAGACGAGCACTTGCCATGGTAGTAACGATAAAAAAACACAGGCTCGCAACGCCTCTTCTGTGGGGGAGAGGTTGCAGGGAAGAGAAAAGGTCACCACTCACTAGGCCACGAAGCCTATTTTGTACTCTGTCAAGGTAGGATAGGCTGTTTTTAGCAGCTCCTGTCCAGATGTGGCAGCAGTACTCCATCCTTGGACGTTCTTGGCTTTCATACAGATAGAGAATTGCATCAGGGATTAAATATCTTCTGGAACGGTAGAAGGATCCTACCATTTTTCCAGCGACCTTGGCAACTGTCTTGATGTACGTGTTCCATTTCAGGTCAGGAGTAAAGGTCAAGCCCGAAAGCTTATCAAAACATGGAGCTTCCCCTAGACGAGAGCCACCCATTTCAATTGATGCTAGATGGGGATAAGAGCGTTGATGATGTAAAGATAGGAGCTTGGTTTTAGATACATTAAAAGTAACCAGCAACCTCCTCCCCCACTGTACCACGCGCTCAAGATAGACAAGCAACTACCTCAAGCCAGACTCGAAACCCGATCGCCCAAACGACAGTCGGAACTTGAAACCGTTGCGCTATACGGCTGCTGTTATGCGGGCAGTGAATTAACAATGTTTGTACCTTGTCCAAGTACCTAATCTCAATTTGTTTACACAAAGAGCATCGCTTTATACGGTAATAGTAATTTATATATCACTTTCCAATATGCTTAACCTGAGATAGGGAGCCTTATAGACATCCACATACAGTGCGTATATATATATATATATATATATATATATATATATATATATATATATATATATATATATACATATATATATATTCTAGTTTAGTGATAAGGTTGATAAAACAAGGCGGGAATAAAACTAAAATATTTAAACGGTTAAATAAAGCATTTGTTCGTTATCCTGATGCTTTTGAATAGTTTAAAATTAACCAGAATATATTAATAAAGAAAATCCAAAAGTTTATTAGTAATGTATAAAATGTATTTATATAATAAAAAAGGAAAAGAAAAGGAAGAGAAAAAGAAAAAAAAAGGAGACGGGGAGAAAGGAAAAGAAAGAAGGAAGAAAAGCGGGAAAATGTATATATGTATAAATATTTTTAGCCTTTATATATATTTAATTTTCAATAAATAAGAATGTAAATATACAACATGCTAAGCATAGTGGGGTGATAAGTAGTCAAATGGATTAATCCTAGTCTTATAAATACAAGACTGGTAAATTAAAAATATATCTATTTTGAATTTGGAAACAGATGAAACTCACATGTAAGAAATTAATTTTATAATATGAATAGGTTAGATAAAGTAGTTAAGAATAGGAAACTAGATCTAATATTTGTAACATGTTTCTCCTAAGATTAAGGGAGGTGGCGTTTGATCAACACTACTGGGAAGTCATAATGTAATATACGGTTTTGTTTTTAAATCCCTGAAACAGTGTTTCATGGTAAACAACGGATGATCCCTTAAAAATAACTTATTGCTGGTACTATAGTGCATTCGAGAGAGTCAGTTGATGTAGTGATTGCAGGTGATTTAATGATTTACTGACTAAATAATTTTCTAACGAATGATAAAAAATAATTTTTTGTATAGTTTAAAACGTTGAAAACTTCCAAGACTATATATATATATATATATATATATATATATATATATATATATATATATATATAGAGAGAGAGAGAGAGAGAGAGCAAGTTATGTATATATATATATATATATATATATATATATATATATATATTAAGCTACAAAAACTATTCCGCGTTTCATTATCGTGAGAATTCTGTGTAGCTTAAATGCCATATATATTTCCATAATTTACTACCGAGCTCTACCTATGTATTGAGCACTGTTGAGGTAAATACTGAAAACTTACGCATAAAATTATATCTTGCTAGATTAATTTATGTGATTAAATGAAGTAGTTACATATATGTGTGTATGTGCGTGTATATATATAAGGAAAAATTACAATAATATATATAGATATATATATATACATATAAATATATATATATATAAATATATATAGTCATCCACATATAGTACTATTTCGCTCTTTCACAGCTCATCAGTGCGGCTACAAATTATTATAATAACAGAGTTAAAATATGCTGGTTATTGCATTAAATGAAACAGCACTTTATGATAGTTTGTCATAAATTGCAAAAAAAAAAGGGAAAAAATGGGTAAAAAAAAATGATTATATACACTATTACTCGCACCACAGTGATAAAAAAAACGGGCATGATCATCGGTTTGTTACATAAGGGAGGGAGAAGAAGGGGATTTGACTTGGACACTTTACTTGAGGGATACTGGTACCCTGGTGATGACGTGTCCATTTTACTAATGAAGAGAAGAAGTTTACGACGATGAGAGAGAGATATTACAAGTGTTAAGAGACGAGAGAACGGGACCCAAGATCCCTTAAACCGTCTGTCTAGTGGTTAGGACACTTGTTGTGGATTTATGTGTTTGAATTAAAGAAGATTCATACCTAGTCCGCTGCTCTGGGAGGGTCTTCATCTGGGTGGAGCTCTCTTGCTGTTTTCGCCGGAATACACAAGATGAAGACAGATGTTGGGTTTTCAACCTTTTATTCTCCCAGGCATGATCTGCAGATGCCGCCATCGATGGTCTCCACTGTGGGTACCTACCACGTCCCACGTCTGGGGCGCGCATCTCCACCCTTACTTAGGAGAGAACCATTTTAGACTTCTGCTCGGCTCGGCATTTTCTGAGAGACTCAACGTTTCACCAACCTTTCCACGTAGCATCACATGACATCCGGTTAGATGAAACGTCACTTCCTGCAAGGTGGATTAACTACAAAATATCTCTCTGATCTCTTCCCACCCTCTCCCTCTCTCTCTCTCTCTCTCGATCTTCTATCTAATAGAGACACAGAGAGAGAAGGTAGAGAGAGTATGAAAGAGCCAGAGAGAGAGAGGAGAGATGCTCTATAACAGGTTTTTTTCTTACCTGCCCTTAGAATCTGCAGCCCTCAATATCTCGAAAATGAAATCACACATATCACCGAATCACTAAAACTTTTGCAATACCCAACTTACCTTATCTCTAAAGCAAAGAAAAAAGCCATCAAAATATACTCAAACATAGACAAAAAAAGCAGAACACACCAGGTACACCACTACTAAATAGACATCTTCTTATACCTACCCACACTAACAACGACATAATTTGCAATACTATAATCTAGGCATACAAACAGTACAAACCACTTCCTTAAGTATAAAAAGAACTTTAAAAACTAGCAAGCATTCCGCTGAAATCTCCACTTCCAGGGCCGGTATTTACGCCATCCCATGTACTGATTGCAAAAAATTATACATAGGTGAGACACAGCGAAATTTGGAAATCAGACTAAGTGAACATAAAAGAGACATAAGAAATGCCAACCCCTTAAATGCACTCTTTTCCCACTGTGTCGAACATGGCCACTCTTTCGGCTTTGGACGTGCAAAAATCTTAAAATCCATCCCAGATAGAGCAAAACGGAGACTTATTGAATCTGCTTTAATTTCAAATATTAATACCATCAAACAGAGAAATGGATTTTATAATGTAACCCCAATCATAGGAAATATAATAATGAATGAACAAAACATTAATTTAGATCCTGGTTGAAAAAAAAAATTCATATATATATATATATATATATATATATATATATATATATATATATATATATATATATATATATATATATAACCCGACCGCCCTCCACACACACTAGATATAAATTCTCTTTTCATCATGAATTTTTTTCTCTCCAGAACAGAAAGAGAACTGAACTTCTCCTCTTTCGCATGGGATATATGACCGTCTTCCTGTACATCCCCGCCTAGAAATCCTGATGATGTCCCCTGAAATAGGGACGAAACGTTGATTTTATTTTTGTTTTTACTCTTTTAGGTTTTTCCTTTTTATTCACATAACGTCTAAAGCATCGTTTATATTTTGCTTTATTTAACTCATATATATATATACACGCACACACACACACACATATATATATATATATATATATATACATGCACACACATATACACACACACATATATATATATATATATATATATAGAGAGAGAGAGAGAGAGAGAGATAGATAGATAGATAGATAGATAGATCGATCGATCGATAGATAGATAGCTGCACATGGGGCGCGTTTAAAACCACGGAGAGAGATGTTCCATCAATCTTCGTTATCTGGCAAAATAAAAAGAAACCCTCACAACGTGATGGCCGATGAATTGTATTGCACCGACTGGATTCCAAAAAGTCTGGTTGTTTCTAAAAAGACTTCACCAGCGATAACAAATTATCGGTGTGGATTCCGAACAAATAAAATCTTGTGTGAACCTCATACCCTAGCATAGAGGGAAAGTCATATATATATATCTATCTATATATCTATAAAAGTGAACGTGTCTGTCTGTCTGTGTGTCTGTGTGTCTGTCTGTCTGTGTACATTTCTCTACGCAATAACTCTGTCAATTTTTAGTCTATAGACTCGAAATTTGAAATACCGGGTACTGAGATTTGGGAAAATCGATGTGATGGGTGTCAGCCAGACATTTGGCTGTTAAGGGGTCAAATTTCAACGATTTGACCTTTAAGAACTCTACCAAACTCCTCCGACAATTTTGGGTCTAGACACTTGAAATTTTAGATATAGGTTCCTTGAACCTGGATCTAACATAATAAAGTGATTTGAGCCCGAAACTATAAATTTTAAGGGGTCATAATAGGGGTCAAAGTTTTACAAAATTAACCATTTTTTTGTTTTTTTGCTTTTTTTGCACAGCATACACCTCCAAACACCCGAGCAACGCCGGGCACCCCTGCTAGTATATATATAAAAGTAGAAGTTAATGCTAACTTAAAACAGGTTGATTTCCTTGACGTTACTTTAGATCCGGATTCGAATACTTATAAACCATATATGAAGGATAATGCTAATCCTATTTATATACACCCGCAGTCTAACCATCCACCATCCATTATTAAATAAATATATATATATATATATATGTGTATATATATATATATATATATATATATATATATATATATATATATATATATATACACACTTCAGAATTATGTAATACAACAAATCTTCTGGTATACAAATTCAGTGAGTATCGGTCTTACAAAATATTATTGGCTGTAATATTTTATAAAGTCAATCACAGCTAAATGAAAATTGCTCAATATACCAGATAGAGCAAATAAATCTTTGTATTTCATATAATAAAAATTCTAGATTGAAATGTATTCTTTATTGAAATATATTATTTGTATGTCATATAATAACAATTCTAGATTTTAAATTTAACCGTTTCACATCATAAAATTTTAATTACTAAATTATGATGCATATATCTTCTCTTCTATATAAATAAAATGAACATTTTTCCCGTGTTGGTTTGACCTTAATAGGATTAAAAATCAAGACGCTACATACAAATATAATGTGCATACAAATATAATGTGCAACACAGGATCTGAGGTGTGCTATAGGTCTATTATCTTTACACTTCCTCGATAACCGTACATTCCTATATTTTTTCGGTGAGAGTACACTGCAAAATCGGTTATAATCAATGGAAGATGTAAAATCTTTTCTCTCTAATATATTCCTCCTACTCCTGCTCCCACTTAACACCGCTGAAAATGGGTCCACCAGGAACATTACGAATAAACACCGGTTTGGAATCGTAAAGGGTCATTTAGGCCATTTTCTCTCTTTTTTCTCTTTCTTTCGCTTTTCTCCTGTAAAAAGAATAAAAATAAAAAAAATATTACGGTCCGATTAACATTATCGTTTTTCCTCTTTGCTTTTTTTATTCATCGTAGAACGCACGCTGCAGGACTACTCGGATTTTACTTCCGGTTTTGACAACTCTAACCGAGGAATCTGACTATGAGCTTTATTTATTACTGCTTCCCACTAAAAAGTTATTATTATTTTCACTTAAAAAAACGAAAACAAACAACAAAAAAATAATGAACGCGTTCAACGTCCGATTAAGATTAGATTATTATGTTTTGCATTTATTTACCGTAAAACGCACACTGCGAGACTAATCGGTTTTTACTTCCGGCTTTAGTGCTTTCAACTACACATTTCTTTATAAAGCAAACATTCCATATTTTACAAATTACTATTACAACGCTACGATATCGTCAAATTAATTGCATTACACTTGAAAATCAACAAATAAACATAAACTGCGCAACTACTCGTGTTTCTTGTTCCGGTTTGGACTACTCTAACCTAGGAATCTAACTATAGGCAATTTATTATTCGAATTTTTTGTTTACATATTTATATCGGAAAATTACTTGCATTCCAATTGAAAAACAAAAACTAAATACAGAACCCGATAAAGGCCCGATTAAGATCCGAAAAATATGATTGCTTTATCTTTACTAAAGAAATCTGCACGTGTTTAAATTAAGATTTATCAATGTTTCTTCTTCATTGACGAAATTACATTTGCTATGTATTTAGTTCAAACATACAAATGCTGTTGCTTACGTTACGTCCGGGAAAAACAGTTCAAACTAAAACACTCTGACACTGTTTTATATAGTTTTTAAATTATTTACCCAAAGTAAACACATCCGTCAGAGTCCGCGACGATTTGTCTTCAAATACATCCATAAACTCTGTTTTCTTCGAGATGATTAAACATTTTACATTAAATAAATCACTAAAAAATCAGACCATTACATACTGCAAGACTACCAACTCTTTTTACATTTTCGTCTTTTTTTATTTATTAATTGTTGTACTATACTATAAAAACCATGCATTTTCTCTTTTTATTAGACTTTTCCGTTACACCAAATTGGGCCACAGCAACGCGTGGCAGGGTACAGTTGGTATATATATATATATATATATATATATATATATATATATATATATATATATATATATATCGAGCTTTTACTATCTGGCTGAGATAATTTTATAAATATTAATTCTTTAATAGTTATAATATACTTTAATGTTTCCATCTTGGATCATTTTGGTAAATTTAATTGTAATTTTTATTTTTATTATATATATATATATATATATATATATATATATGTGTGTGTATATATATATATATATATATATATATATATATATATATATATATTCAAGCAGACATTATTAAATACAACGGAGATACTTTGCTTTATTATTCTTTTTTTATTTTTTCGCTTTCCAATATAATTTTCTTCATATTAAAATAGTAATGAAAGTTCCATAGATATCACGAGCGCTTTCGATTCGACTGCGAATCATATTCAACTGGAATTTATGATTTATGTAGTAGATCAGTTGAAAGGTAATAGTTGCAAAGGCGGAAAAGGGAAAAGTAGGAAAGTATAATACGCAATTGTATCGAGTGATGAAACCGTCTTTTCAGTCCGCGAGTTCAGGTTTGAAACATTCGTCTGCCTATTATAATAAAACGTAAAGGAAGAAAGAAAAACAGTCGATTATTGGCATGGTTTCTGGACAAAATATTATGAATTTTATGTACGTGTACTTGTTTATGTATTTGTAAGAACATGGTTCGATCTAACCTTTGCGAATGCTTGTATGTGTATATGTTTGTACATTTTTATGGTTAGGATTCGCGCCTAAACTACTGAAACGATTATTATGAATGGTTTATGCATGCATCTGTTTATATGTTTGTATCACTGGACACTATACAAATTAACCATTAATTATGAATTCTATATATGTGTATATGTTTATATATTTGCAGGAACAGGATTGGTGCCTAAACTATTTAACCGATCATTATGAATATTTGTATGTGCATATGTTTATATGCGTATATTTATCTATTTATTATTATATTAAATCCCTGGATTTGTATGTGAGGATTTCATCCTCTCAAATTGTAGTGTTATGTCGTCATATTTAAATGAGCCAAAAAATATCTTACCAAAAATGATATAAGTGAGATGAGCATGCTCTTTGAACAAATTTTTATATCTAGTGAAGCAAATCGTTAGGGCCTTGGTTTATTAGAGCTTTGGGGGGACTTCATTACTTTTATTAGCGCTCCGGAAGACTTCACATTTTTTTTTTTTTTTGCTTCTCATTTAAAAAATACTTTTATTCCTAAGAGGCAAAAACTTCCATTTAGTCGAATTCTGGAAACCTCCTTAATTTTATTAAGTGCTTTCACTAGTTCTCTGGGGGCTTCATTTTCATTCAGTGATCATGCAAAAAATAATTCCTATTCCGAAGGGGTATAAATTATATATAATGCTCTGAAAATGTCCTTACTTTTATTTAGGACTTTCAGTAGTGATCTTGCGGCCTCTTTAATTTTACTGTTTTTAATCCTCACTTAAAAAATATTTTCTCTTTTAAGGGAAGTAAGGATATTGGTTTTAATAGTGCTCTGGTGCCTCCTTAATTTTAATTACTGCTTAGAGTAGTCCAATACTGATCTTATATTTGTTCGATCATCACATTAAAATGTTTTCTCAAGACAAGTTTTTATTATAGGATCTTATGATAAGTATACGAAGCAATATCTAAACTGTAGACCCAATGTCATGGGGCACGCTATAGCATTTATATAATTTACTGAAATAAATTATGATTATTTAAATAATTTATTTATGTAGAATCATTTGTTATATACATATATTTTTATTAGGGTTTTGTTTATATATTATTATTTATGTTATTCATTTTTTGCATTTTTCCTATCTAGTTTTATGGTTTTATTTTATATTCATTTATTAAGTTGTATTATATATTAATTTATCATATATTTTATATTTTATTATATATTAATTTATTTTTTCTTTTAGGTTTTTACTTATGACTAACACTATTAGTATTAGAAATACATATTATCTCTGATAATACCGGGTGTCATTATTCGTCTTATTTATATAGTATTTTGTTTTAATTATAGTTTCGTTTACTTATGATGTATTCATTTTTGTTTATTTATTCTTAATAAGTTTTTATTAATTTATTACGTTATTTATTTATTTATTTATTTGAGATCGGAAATCCTTTTACTCTAATAGTTTATTTCCTCAAGCTGCTAGTCTTTGGAATTACCTCCCTGTATCTTGCTTTCCCGACGTTACTGAGATGTAGAAATTTTAATGTAATGTAAACTGACATCGCGTTGCTCAACCCCCATGCAGTGTGTGTCTGTAAATACGGTCCAGAATACTATTCACTTATGTCTAAGTGGCACTATGCCATGTTTATGCTGAATAAGAGTAAAATAAGGTCGGAAATCTATAAATTCGTATGAATTTGTTACTAAATTAGAATTATTTCTAATTAGTAAGAATTAAAAATGTATTATTAAATAACATGAGGAATATTTAGCAAGTATTGTCTTATATATAAAATGTAGAGCCTTAGAGAAACGAACATTGACTAACTCAGCTTTAATATACTCATATATTTTAAGCAATATTTATTGTTCAAGCATTAGGCCCCAGTGAATCAAGAACGAAATACTATTACGCATGCGTACAACAATTAATGGAAGTTCGCGCATGCGTTTACTAGTCTGCGCATGGACAGACTATTTTATTTTTTCATAGCGTAACGCGATTGGGTTTCTTTGTCTTCTCTCTCAATGCATTCACGAGGCGAGTTCACTGTTAATGTCCAGACCGGAAGTAACAAAAACGAATGTCTTTCTAAAGTAGAGGCAAGGAAGTATGAAAAATTAGGATTTAATCAGGTCTCGTTAGAGAGGACGAAAGAAACTGTTCTCGCAGAGACAATGCTTTTGGAAAGTTCATTTGTTCAAAGATGAACTCTATAAAAAAAAGGAATGGTTTTGTGGCAAGTGTCGCTGATGCGGAAGAAACATTTTGCCTTTCACTCTGTTCTTCTATCCCCCTCCCAAAAACTCTAGCTGACAATATAGAATTCATTCTTCATTTTTTTACTGTCCCTGAAAGCAGAATAAAATGTTTTAATTTATTCTTTATGATAGGGGTCAACTGTAGTTGTTAATTGTCTCAAAGCAGGCAAAAACAGAAAGTTACAAATCACAAGACAGTTACAATCACTTAACACATAACGGCTTCAAGTGGGTTTTGAGCTGAAAATGCGGTGAGACAACATATTCTTTCGATTATATTGCAACTAATAACACGTACATTTTGTCGGTGAAAATTTAAGAGAAGTACCCTTTAATAAAAGTAATAATAATAGATTAACTGAGCCTAAGAGAGAATGGATGGATACCTTTTTGTTGGCTACAACAAATGTTTTCTTAGGGCGCTCTACTAAAACTTGACACGTTCCTAATGATGCGCAGTGTTTAGCAAGGAAGCACCAAATATCATTTTGAGTCTATGAAGATGAAACGAAGTCTTCTGTCCAGGGAGTGTAAGAAATATATATATATATATATATATATATATATATATATATATATATATATATATATAATGTTTTTAGTGGTACAAAATTTTATTAAAGTTTTAAAAAGAATAAATGCAGTCATGTGTAGAATTTTGAGGAAGGTCGATGAGGTGGGGAGAAAAAATAGACACAAGAAGAATAGTCAAAAGACTATTCGACTAAAAAAAAAATTAAAAATTTCGAGGTACCTTTCATCCGACACTTGTCAAGAGATTACGTTGGCAGCGATTAAAATAAAACAATTTACATATAATTGAAACTGGAGGCGAAGGGAGGAGTGAACCAAATATATATATATATATATATATATATATATATATATATATATATATACATATATATATACATATATATATATAATTACTTCATTTACTCACATAAAATTAATATACAAAAGTATAGATTTATGCGTAAACTTTAAGTATTTACTTCAAAAGAGCTCAATACGTAGGCAGAGCTATATATATATGTGTATGTGTGTGCGTGCGTGGGTGCGTGTGTGGGTGTTTGTTTGTGTGTGTGTGTGATAAAATTATAGAAATTATATTCCAATGTGATAGAGAAATGGAAAAGGAAATAAACTAAAAGTATATGTTCTTCAACGTTTCGTCTTTATTTCAAGACATCCTTAGGATTATTGGTTTAAAGAAATAAAATACCAGAAACATATTTTAACTCATATTTGTTGTACTTGTAATGTAAAATCGATGTTTTCATTCTATGTCTGAAAAAATAGTCGTTAGCATCCAAAGTGTATATGGCCTTTATGGCATAGAGTGAGTTTTTGAAACAACATAATCTTAAGAATTTTTAAAAGATATTAAGCTTTTTCTGGATGGTTTTAAACGAATATAGTCGTTAGAATTTTTAAAGCTGGATGAGTATATGAAATAAATTGAGAATTTTGGGTGTTTTTTTTATTTATTAATTGATCGATTTTTATTTTATTATCGGTATTATTTTCTTGGTTAACATGTATCTACATCTTAATTCTGTTCTGTTACTATAAGTTTATTGATTAAAAGATAATTTGTAGAAACCGTGATGCTGTTTGATTGTGTTTGACTTTCATCGAGTACTCGATATTTATATTATTACTAGCGGGGGTACCCGGCGTTTGCCGGGTGTTTGTAGGTGTGTGAATGTAAGAGAGGGTAAAGTAAAGAATAAACGAAGTAATAACCCCGTTTCAATATATTAAAATAGAACGACGGTAAACTTCCAAAATAAATTGGAAAAACGAAAAGAAAAAAAAATCGAACAAACGTAAAAGGTCTTTAAAAACGAAATCGGAAAAACAAAAAGCAAAAATAAGGGGAAAATGATGAACGTGGTCAGAAAAATAAAAACAAAGAAACACAGCGAAAAGCGAAAAAGAAAAAATGGCATAAATAACCCTTCGTTTCGGTTAAAGTTCTATTCCAGTTTTAAAAAAATGGAAAGAATCTTTTTTTTTAGTATATAAATGTTGAGAAATAAATGGTAATCAAGCAACGTAAAAGTAATAAGCATGATATAAAAATTAATGTTTGTGAGAATATCCCTATCGGTTAATTCCGTGGTGCGTTTCACCCAATAGGAAGCATCGAACGGAAAGGCACGGTGAAATTCCATTCCAGTTTTTTTAAGCAACTACGAAGTACAGAAAACCGAAACCGGCGTTCGTTCGTAACTGTCCCTTGTGAACGATCACGCAACGGTGTAAATGGGTGGCGGGAGAAGGGGGAATTAATTAAAGAGAAAAGATTTTACTACTTCCAGTGATTTTAACCGATTTTGGCAGGGAACTCTCAGCAGAAAAAATATAAGAATCTACGATTATCGAGGAAGTGGAGAGGTAATATGCCCATAACACAGTTCAGATATTGTGCTGCAGTTTGTGCATATTACATTTGCATGAAATGTCTTGATTTTTAATCCTATTGAGGTAAAAATGAGTTCATTTTAGATATATAGGGACTAGCGATCACATGTATAGTTTGTTCACCAATGTGTTTCTAGATGAAACTATCGGCATTTGGACTGGCAGTTTTTATCGTGGTTTACTAGCTGACCGCCTATTTCCTTTGGGTCCAATATTGGCCAATATTTTTGTTGGATTCCAACACCCGAAAGTATCCTGTACCTCTATAAGGCCACCATTCGCCCATGTATGGAGTACTGCTGTCACATTTGGACTGGTGCATCTGCTATTAGTCTCTCACTCCTAGACAAGGTTCAAAAGAGAGTCGCCATCTGATAGGCCCTGAACTGGCATCTAAGCTTCAGCCTCTGTCCCATCGACGAAACGTTGCATCCCTCTGACTGTTCTACAAGTATTTTAATGGTGAATGCTTTGGCGAACTGCAGACACTTGTGCCCTCGCGACGTAGACACCCTCGACAAACCCGACAGGCTGCTAATTCCCACCACCACACTGTAGAGATACCTAGATGTAAAAGATCTTTTTACTCCAGTAGTTTCTTCCCCAGAACCGCTAGACTTTGGAATTCCATTCCAGATCCCTGCTTCCCCAACTGTACAGACATGCAGAAGTTCAAGTGTAACGTGAACCGACATCTTGCTGCCAAAATCCCAACATAGTGTCCCAGTAGTTGTTGTCCCTGATAATAGCCTCCTACACCAAAGTGGCAATGTGCCTTATTTTGGGTGAAAATGTAATAAAAAAATTTTTTTAAATAAATTAAAAAAAAGGAGCAACTGCTTTTTTATCAGTTTCCGAATCCTATATGCTATTCACCCCATGTGAATGACATTTTTGTTATATGTTCTTCTTGTACGGAAGCTGAAATTTAGCGTGCTTCACCCTCTCATTGACGTTTACTATGGAGGGTGAGATTAATGGCTCATTACCGTTTTTAGGTGTTCTCGTCTATAGATCTGATATGAGATTTAATTTTCTTATCAGCGTATATAGGAAACCTACCTTTACAGGTACAAATCAATGGATTAGCTTGCTTTCGTTCTCCTCTAAATCAGAAAAATAAATCTGATTACAATTTTAGTACAGGGTTGAACGATAAAAGTGTCGCCTTAAAGAAAATAACACAACAGATTTATTTAAAAATACTATTGAAAAAAATCAATCCAGGTACCTTGATTATGTAGGAGAGCTGCCATCTATTCAATGTAGCTGTCTCAGACTCAATCACTTCTCGATACGGAGAACTAGGAGCATGCCTTTTCCACAAACGCCGACGGGGGTCAGTGAATACTAGGCGGATGGTGGCGATCAGACTGGCTTTGGTATCGTGGGAGGTAATGTTGGTGATCTTCTCGACGTATTATCAGTGGTTTCAGGTCAGGAGAAATGTGGTCAGTTAGAAAAGCGCGCAAAGTCGTAGCAATCCTTCTGAAGCTAAGCCTGGGTCTCTTTTAGGCACGGCCAAGAATGGAAGAAAACAAAACTTGTTTTTTTTTTAACGAATTAAAATCTATTAAAATACATTATGCTTGAGTAACTGTTTTTTCAGAAAGATAAAAGTCTGAATTTTATCATACGAAAAGCCGAATTATATAAAACTATTTCTTTATATTTTTAATAGAATTTAATTTTTTTTTATTTTTCCAAAACTCAGCAATTTCCGTCATTGTTGTCTCGATGGATGACACATTTAGATATTTTTAAAAAACTTTTTGGAATCAATTATTTTTTGTCTAAATAAGAGTTAAGATGATTTGCTATAAGAATATGGAAAAATATTATTACAAAGGTGCCTGAATTTCAAATAATTTCATATTTTATCTCACCCAATAGATTTCGCGTGGCGAAATTAAAAACGCCAGAATTGATTGATAGTTTTGTAGAAACTACGGCAGCCTAATAAATTCTTATGTATTTTTAACGTTTGTTTTGATGATTAAGAGAAGAATCAACTTTATAAGGGTTCAATCCTTTTTCATAATATATATGTGTGTGTGTGTGTGTGTGTGTGTGTGTGTGTATGTGTGTGTGTGTGTGTGTCTACATAATACCCGAAGTGAAACAACAATCAGGCTGGCCAATACAATATAGTTGACCATTTTGGGAATGCTAAGCGCCGTTTATTTTGAAGACAACTCCTGCATCAAGTATCACGCTTGGTCGTTTTAACCCTGTCTTGCAAAAAGACTAAGTGTTTCTGGACATGAAAGTGTGTAAGATGCAAGTCACTCACACTTTAAACTAAGTCAAGCGCAAGTCACAGCAAAAAGGAAAAAGGGGAGATAACAACTGTTTGGCGGCCTTATGGTCTACCATAAGTGACGTATTATCACATAACGACAAATTGCTAAAAGAAATTATCGTATTTTTAGCAAAATGCTCAATTATTTATCGATTTGTTGTTTATTGGTGTCGATTCTTCAAAGTATTTCCTATTTATTTGTATATTAGTAATATTCGGCTCACCGAAAGAAAATTATTAATTTATTTACAAAGTTTTAAAAAATAATTTTTTTCGTAAGAATAATGATTTTTTGGGATTTTTTTTTTTGTTTGCTAATCTGGAAGAATAATTATTATGAACATATTACAAACATAAAAGATGAAAAATTAAACACATTCCAAATTAGGATTTCGAACCTTAAAATCTGATACGTGGATAGTTGTTTTTCTTTTCCTTGTCTACAATCCTCACTCTCCCCACAATACAATATATTTTCTTAAGTTCTGGCTGATGATTTAAGCATGTCTGTAACTACAAATAAACAAGAATGGGGTTGTATGCAACAATATATATATATATATATATATATATATATATATATATATATATATATATATATATATTGGCGAAAAGTGGGAAGAGGCTAATGGGGGATAATTTGATGGGTCAGTTCTTTCGCCAGAATTCTTGAATACTGGTACCACAGAAGCAGTTTTCCAACAGCCCGGAAAGCATGATTCATTAAGGCATTTGTTGTAGAGTTTGGAGAGAACTGGAGCTACTTCGGCTGAGCACTTTTTAAATAGCACAGCTGGAATGAGATCAGGTCCACATGCTTTTGAAGTGTCATTTTTTTTTATGATAGCATGCACCTGAGCAGGGGTGATTTTTAGATCGTCTAGCGTGGCGTCTGTCCTCAAAGGAAAGTCAGGCAGGGGGGTGGTTGGAAGGGTCCAGTGTGGATTTTGAGGCAAACCGGTGGCAAACATATTAGCCTTGTCGGTTGCTGAGCAAACAACCTCGTGATTGTTGGTTAGTGGGGGAATTGTTGATTGCCCATTATTTACTACACTGTTGTAAATTTTCCAGAAGTCACGAGTTCCTAATGTTTGTGCTTCGATGCGTTTTTTAGTTGTTTCAGTTAATTCTCTCTTAGCTGTCGCTATTTCTTTCTTAACGTTACTTCTAACTTCTATATACTTCTGTCTATTTGAACTGGACTTATGTCAGTTAAATCTGCGGTATGCATGCTGCCAATGGCAGTTGCGCAAGTAGAAATAAACGATTGGGGAGAGTGGGGCTTGCTATAAAATTTCTGCATGGGTACATGTGCTTCAATTGCTGTTTTGAACCATTCAGTGGTCTGATTTGCGCACTGTTCAGCAGAAAGAGAAAAAATATTTCCCTATGGGGCATCTCTGATAAGATCTCTAATTGCTTCCCAGTCAGCCATTTCATAATATCCCGTTGTTTTGAGCATGATCAGCGTTCTCGAGTTGGCTGTCAGATTTGTTATACAATCCTCGGGAACTGATGTCAGAAACAGATCTAGAAGTGATGCGTGTTGTTCTTACTGGTCAGGGAAACGGGTTGGAAATGTAACCATTTGTGATAGGGAGTGAGATATAGCGAAGCTATGTGTTGAGTTGCCCGCTGCATCGGTGTAAGTAGAGAATCCAAGCCAGATTTTGTGGTGAACATTAAAGTCACCAAATACATGTACTTGTGCGCTAGTGTCGAGGGAGAGTGCTGTGCCTATGCTGTCAGAGACTTTGTTTATTATGGTGCAGTCCTGGGTCGAGGAAGAGCGGTAGAGGAAATAATAATTTTAAATAAGTCGGTGTTACGTGACCTCATCACGCCGACCTATATTAAGATTCGGTCTTCTGAGGTTCTAATCCAATTTAATTCTGTTAGAGCAAGAAGTCTGCCACCGAACGACTATTAAAAACTATGTACTACGGAATATTTGTTAATTATATAATGAATTAATGAAGAAGAGCACTCAGCCTTCATGAGTAAGAATACTCAATTAAGGCAACAAAAAAATTCAAAAAATAAACAATTCAGAAACATGATATACATTAAATCAATGAAATAGAGTGTTAACATTTTTTTTCACAATTAGAATTTGTTTACACAATGCAAACGCATTTCAAGTTATTACATTCATAATTAACTTTTTCCCAAATTTCAGGGTACATTTAAAAAGTATGTGTATTTTTTTAAAACTTGATTTACAAAAGATCATTAAAATTTCATTCCAAAATTTAAAAATTATTTCAAGTATTTTGGTTCATCGTTAAAATCAATTTTTCCTCCCCAAAGGACCAGTAAAAATTCCGAATTTATGTTGGTTAACTTCTTTCCAAAGTAATTCGTATTATTTTAAAAACAATCTTCTCAAAAGATCATAAATCTAATATCGGCCATTTTTTCACAATGAAATTCAAAAATTATTTCAAACATTTAGTTCATTATTAAAATTAATTTTCCTAAAAGATCATAGAAAATTCATTTTGAATCAATTTACCCTTCACAATGAGATTCAGAGACATCCCAATTTTTTTTTTTCATTTCGTAATTATTATTTTTTAAATTCTGTGTACATTTAACGTTATTTAATTGATTCTTAAAAATCATTTCTTCTTATAGACCATTATCAAGGTCATTTCGAATTCAGAAACTTTTCACTTTAATTAACTTTTTTTCAAAGTAATTAGTTTATTATTTAAAGGCAACTCTCTTCCTAAAATCACTCACAAAGTGTATTTCGAATCAATAAACTTCCGCCACACCTGGGAGTTACATTAGTTAACGACCAGTTCTGTATAGTCAACAGCTGGAGAAAATTAAAGTTTCAATTAAAGAGAGATCTTTCTAGACTGAGGAAACTCTTTTCTTCTCAAGAATTAATTCAATTTTTTGTAAATACTCCTCAGTCAATATTTCAGGGACCCCTATCGTACGGTCCAACATCAAATAAACCTTCAATTAAAGAATTCGCTCGAATAATTCTTCCTTAAAAATCATCTAGAATTCGGAAAAATGTCTTTCGTTAGTCAAATAATATTTCCTTATAAATTATAAAAAATTCAGAGAATATTCGAAATGTAATAGTATATTTTTTCTTTAAAAAAAACTATGAAAATGTCAGAGAACTTTTTAAAAAATTAACGTAATCGTGTAACAGTTGTCTTTCGCAAATACTCGAAGATTTCAGCTCCTTTTATTTCTAATAAAAAAACCTTCGAAGACGTCATTCAATGTAATTTAACGAAGCATATATAATTTTGTTCTTTAAACTTAGTAAAAATTAAAAAAAAAAACAAGTTAATTCATTATTATATGCCGTCCTGTAACCCGCCATGAGGGTTTAGCTATACAAAAACTAAAACCCAAGAGTAGAGAGAGAGAATGAGGGGGAAAAGAAGGGGATAGAGACAGAGCGATGCCATTATACATCCCACCACCCTCATAACACCATTACATAATCACACACACACAAAAAAATCTTTGACATTTTTAAAAGTCACTCTCTCGTTCTCACAGACCATAACGGGTAAGGGAATGAGAGAGAGAGAGAGATAAGAAGAGAGACAGAGGCAGGTAGCATTGTTCTACCACCCATCCCTCAACACCCTCACAAACACCATGGCGAGGTCATCTTCACTTATCTTTCCCATGTGCGGCCATTGTTTTAAACAAATGAGTGGCAGGTAGACTTAACATTTGTACGAGTTTAAAAAAATAACAAAATAGAAACACAATCTTATTTTGAACGATTTTGTAAGGCGCTCACACACAAAAAAACTTTCATATTATGTAATCCAAATGTTTACCAATAACATTCTTTTTTTTTTCGTTTCTTTTTAACAGACAAAAAAAATCAATATAAAGCATTATCAAATCAAAAAGTCCCCTTGTGTTTCAGCGTTAATTGTTACCTTACCTTAAAAAGAACATCTCAACTCTTCATGAAATATAGTGTTGAAAAAGAGTTATATGTTTTCAAATCTAAACTGAAAAAAGTCATTAACATTTTACAAGGTTCTTACATTTGCAAAGTCAACAGCAGTTTTTAAAAAAGTCCTATACTTTTATAAACCTGAAATAAAGATCAGATAAAAATTGTTAGGTATTCTTTTTTTTCTTTCCCTTTTTCCTCTCTTTTAAATTCATTTTTCGAGCTTCATGGTTGAAGGATTTTTTCTTTTTCTTTCATGTAATAACAGCATGCATAGATATACATACATATAGATATATATCTTGAGAGAGACAGAAAGAGAGAAAGCGTGAGAGAGAAAGAGATATTGCATATTCTAGAGACACTTATTTTTCGTCTCTGTTTTTTTTGTGTGTGTGTAGGACACATTTCTTACTTTTTTGTCGGGGGTTATTTTTCAATACTCTTTTTTTATCGGTCTTTTCTAACTATTTTTTTGTATTTTTTTTTTTTTTGTAGGTTCAAGACCATTTTTTTTTTTCAGGTTCTGAATTTTCTTTTTGAGTGCGTTTCTTTTTTTCTGCGCGTGTGTACTGGTCTGCCATTTAAAAAAAAAGATTTTGCCTGAAATATTCAATTTTTAAAGACCGTGGACCATTTTTTATTCGATTCGTCTAACGGTTATAATTTTTGTTGTGTCGTGGGTTTTTTTCAGAGTCAACCTTTCGTCTGAAAGTAACATTTATACCAGGTGGTACCGTAATCAATTTAAGCTCGAAGGATCGAAATTATTTCCATGCTTGGAACAATATGTCCGGGTCATAGTACACCATTTATACCACTATCAGCCGGTCACTGAGGTGTGATCGACAGACTTGCTATAGTAAATGTCTTAAAGCGATTTTGGCCAGTCATTAGGGTCTTTGTATCAAGAAAATCATACCTGAGATGCTGGATGTGCAGTGTGGCTCCGTCTTCTCCCAGGAAATGTATTGACCTCTTCACCCTTGGTGGTGTTCTGACTGGAGTTTTCTTTCATTATTTTCCGGACCGCTTCGTTGTTTCAATGAAGGCATTTATGAAGGCATTTATGGCAGGCACAAGAAAAACAACACGCGACACAATTTTAATATATATGGGGCATAACTATTTTATTTTACATTAGATACAATATATATTACAAAAAAAACTTTTACAATTTATAACTGGACAATAGGCTTTTCAAAGCTAACTAATCTACCATAACTAGTTTTGGGGGAGGGGGTGCTTCCCCCTCCTCGTTTACGGAGAGGCAAAAATTATGGCGCTCACCTCATGACGGCCTGAACAGAAAGAGAGAGAGCTGAGCTCTAGGAAAGGGAATTATGGGAAGGCGTTTCTTTGTATATTTCTAGGTACCTGGCCAAATAACCACTCGGCCATGCTGCGGAGTGTGTTAGAAACAGTGGTACGGAGAAATAGTGGCATATATATATATATATATATATATATAGAGAGAGAGAGAGAGAGATATAGATAGATAGATAGATAAATTATGAAAAAATATATACACCGTTGTAAATTTCATTTTTTACTTAATAATCTGTGAAAATCTTATATTGATTGGATAATTACTTGATTCTTGGTAGATTTTTAAATAGAGACTTTATCAAATAATACTTACTCCCTCCTTCCGTTTTGGCCTTGCGGACTGACGCCGACGTTAATTTTGAAAAGTGTCGACCGAAATACGTCTTAATAGAGTTTTTTTTTTTTTCCCCACCTCTTATTTACCCACTTTTGTTTAGTTTGTGTGTTTTAAACATTGAATTAAAAATAAGGAGATAAAATATTATAGAAGTATATTTTAGTTTCGGTTCGTTCTCACACTTTTGTTTTTTGATCATATATGTCGCCTTTTTCAACCAAATACAACATTATAAAAGGCAGTAAGAAAAAAACGCCATTCGTTTAAAACACACATGCAATAAGGAAATTACAATTGATAAAAGTTGATTGCAAGCGTTGTTTTTTTTTTCTTTGCGTTCTTTCGTTTTTTGTGTAGCTTACATTCTTAGATTTAAATATACATTTTATGAATACTTCTGATGACAATTATGATAACAGCATATTTTTTCGTTGTTTTGAGTCTCGTGTATATATCTGACACAGTTAAAACAATTACTCAATCAAGAACAATATCACTCTACATACAAACATATAAGATATCAATGGATATCTACCTGAGAATCAAAACAAGTAAAAGAATATGCTGTTGCTTTTGCCCTAGTCATTAGTGTAATAACTTAATAACGCAAACAAGCCAATATATATATATATATATATATATATATATATATATATATATATATATATATATATATATATATATATATATAATTGATAAGGTATGTGTCGTGGCCCTGGCAAGGTTACTAAGGAAAACACGGACACAGAGATGTGTTAGAAAATTGAAACAAAAAAAACAGCATATACAAGAGCAACCGTCGTAGAAAATACTGCCGAAATGGTGAACTACGAAATTATACTGACCGACATTTACCTCTCTCCCACAGTGGGAGAATTGGACTGAAGGTTGGAAAGTTGGGAAATGCTTAAGCGCTTAAAAAGGAGCACTTCGGTCCTGCAGAAATATGCCTGACTAGCCCTGTTCGCATTCCTCAGTTAGGGTGCCTCAGGCAACAATGGGTAAACTTGCTCCTCCCTAAAGCCGGGGAGCAAGCCTGGTAGGGGAGACTTCATCGGTCTACACAGAACTCTTTGCATCAATTTGATAGAAAAACGGCCATCGAAATCGCCTAGTTTCTGTCGGACTAATTGTGGAGGTTGGAACCTCGACGTATACTACGAACATAGACTGACCAAATAGAGGCGTCACTCTCAGTTAATTTATACTGTTCGAAATAGTTCATATTTTGTCCATGCGGGGAGTCCACAGAACAGTAATTATAAATGTGATATAGAGAAAAATTTCGATAATGACTATACTTGCTGCAACCTCAACACTCTACTTCAATGGATCAGCGTAGGTTGCTGATAATGACGACGTATGCGTTAATATTTTAATTAACATCTATCCTCTGTTGATGGCACCATAAGTAAGAAGTACAAGTGTTGAGAAAACTGTTTGTTTTTATTATTTTAACTGCACACAATTGCGAGTCTTGCTCCAATGTAGGACATTGTAGTGCCGAAACATCATGTCTACAAATAATTTAAAAAATGTACATAGAAAGCGAGAAAGAAAAACAAAAAGAGAGAGGAGAGAATACAATGCACCTGACGTCTCTATATATTCAATGACCTATAATTTGGGATAGGAAACTTTAAAATATTGTCGGTGACACAGCTACAATGTTTGCAGATATACACACACACACGAATGTGCATGCAGACTAACACAAAAACCGTGTAAGTTGACGTTAACGCGCGCATATTATAATCAGACATGCTCAACTTCCCATTTGCATAGAGAGAAATATTTAAAACACATCTCAATGAATTTTTATTTATTTTTTTTGTTCTTTGATATTATTTAGGGTTAGGACGGGATCTAGGCCTCTGTACCTATCCTTGGCCATTTCCGTTTTCGTTTTAACCCGAAGGGTTATGACCCAGATGTAAACAATTGAACGGCTAATAAAAATAGGAAAAACCGCACACACAGAGAACGAAGACAAAACACGGGCAGATAAATCTTGCTCATCTGAACGTCGGACAAAGGCCGCCTTGTTCAATCCACTATGATTGATTAGACCACTTGCCCCCCTTCGTCTCCCGCTTCACCGATTGAACAACGACATCGCCATCATTTGCATTGCGACTCGTCGCCTGCCTCCCCACTACAGAGCATGTGTGAGTGTCTCTCAAAAGCACGTCAGAAGCCGCTCTCTGGCTTGAGTGGCAACCCTTTCTCACCACTTAGGCCGTCTTGACTAGCGCACTTCAAACATCAGAGATCGGCGCGACGTTGTTCTTGTGAAATCACGTGGCATCCACTTTGTTTTTCGTCTTAGTTAAAATGGCCGACTCATCATCTATTTAATCGCTGCGGTACTTAAGGCAGCAATGAAAATAAATAGCACAGACCGATTATGGGTCATGATGCATGTTTTAAAGTAGATACACGCTTTGATATTTCTATTGCAAAATTTTTAAAAAGGCTGCGTATCTTAGAAAAATAGGCTACTTCAGGTTGCTATAAGCAGACATAGCTGGCAGACATTATTTTAATAGGTATAATTTTATTTTTCAGCTTAGTAAAGATTTTTCCATTCTACCTAATTACAAATTATACGTAAAAGGCAATAGAACTATCGTAGACGCATGTATATACATATATTATGTGCCATGTTAATCGCGTATTAATCTCGTGATTACCACGATATCAATAACCAAAGTTTGCTCTATTTATTTAGGTATCTCATTTGTATACCATGCTCTAACTTCCTAAACCCACAAGGATTGACGCCCTATGTTCTTGCCGACTGCTTTCTTCTTCTTGTTCTTAAAAGAAAAAAGAATAATAGGAAAAGAAAAAAAAATGATATTATTGAAATATTAGTGTTAGCTGTGAGATTATCCAAGTTATTGCCTTTAGATTTATTCCGACGAAAGTCAAAAATTTTAATATTGTGTTTTCGTTCGAGAGAAGGTTAGAAAGTAATAATTTTCAATTTCAAAATAAATCAATTGCATGAATCGATATTATTTTTTATGATGATAATATAGTTGGCGTTTCAGTGTTTTTGCATTTTTGTCTCTTTCATTGTTTTTTTTTTAATCTTTTTGAAAACCTATAATTTAAATATTTTTATTTCATTATCTTCATTTCGATGGAAATAAAACAAGGCAGATATTTTTTTCATCGAAATGAAGACAATAAACTAAAAACATATTTAAACTATTGGTTTTAACAAAGATTACAAAAACAATGAAACAGAAAAAAAAATACAAAAACTATGAAACGCCAACAATATCATTAAAAAATCGTTTATCGAATGCATAGAATACTAAGAAATAAATATTTTCTCAACTCTAGCGCAAGCATGCATCGTCGAGATCCTATATTTCGCTTTGAGCGTGAAAATTTAAAATTCAAAAAATTGTTTCATCTAATAAACTGTTTTGTTTATATTTTAAATCAGTAGAAACCCAAATTTGCCTGAAATTGAACGAGATTCACGGTGTGTGCCACACTTCCCATATCTGTTATTGAAATCGGTGAAGTCGTCATTTTTTAATCAAATCGATGGATTACATGCTATAGTTGAGGGAACCGCCGCGATGCACCGGGTAAAAGTTTAGTCCACAATACCTTGTAGTTTGCATTGCACTGTACAAAATTTGATTTTACTGTATACGTCTTGATTTTCTAAACTTATTTTTATATAAAGTCAAGTGTCATGGTTTAATTGTGCTCTAAATAGATACATTCATCACATAATTTACTATTGGTTTTATACGTCAGGTTTTTCTGCTTGTGCGGCGATAAAACCTTTTGTGATGTATGTAATGGCTTTGGTTTTATATCAAGAAATAAAAAATTCACCCTGTATGACCGTCTGCTCGTATAATTGTGAAGCAATGTTTGCCCAATGCCGCATCTCCTGAGTCGAGACCTCCTGATTCCAGTGGGAAAAAGCCCGGAATGACTGGAAACAATGCTGGAATATGCGGAGAATATGTACGGCAAATGGAATTTCCAAATGGTCACTCATTTTAGTACTGACCAGGTTCAACGATGCTGTACTCTTTCAATATATCAGTGGATCATACCTGTACCTATACAACAAGGAGTTCAATAACATAAGGACTGTGTAGTAGACAGATAACTTAACATACCTTGCGTTGGATATTGATCCCTATGTTCGACGGCGGCTGACACTCGGCTTGACACTCTGTAATAAAGATACTTTCAACATCAATGCAATTATCACGAGACAACTTACTTACTTTAAATATCTTTAACACCCGTTTAATGTTTCTGTGGTTATAGGCGTCGTAATTTCAAGTTCATTTTAGTAGTTTTTATTTATTATTATTATTATTATTATTATTATTATTATTATTATTATTATTATTACTATTTTTTTAGATGTTGGATTGTAGCGTCCTCTTTGATCCTAGGAAATAAAGTGACGCTCTATCGCCAGCCAAATCTCCAAGTAACAGACTCCTCTCCCCGATTAAGACCTTACCTAATATATTAAAATATTTATATCCCTAAAAGCCAAATCTGGAAGGCATTATTTATTCAATCTTTACTAAGCTGAAAAATAAATTATATCTATTAAGGTATAATTTATTTTTCAACCCTTTAATAAGTTCAAAAATAAATTATACTTTTTTTTATATTTTTCAGCTTAGTAAATATTTTTCCATACATAAAAGGCAATAGGACTATTGTAGACGAATGTATGTTAAATATTATGTTGTGCCATGTTAATCGCGTATAAATTTCGTGGTTACCGCGATACCCAATAATCGAAGTTTGCTTTATTTATTTATTTATTTACAGTATGCAGGTATCTCATTTGCATACCATGCTGTAACTTCCTAAACTCACAAGGATTGACGCCCTCTGTTCTTAGCGACTGCTTTTATTCTCTTGCTGTTTTCAAAATAATAATAATAATAATATTATTATAATAATAATAACAATAATAATAATAATAATAATAATAATAATAATAATAATAATAATAATAATAATAATAATAATAGGGACGGAAAAATTTATATTACTGAAATAAAGCTTGTGCTAACTGCCAGATTAGCCAAGTTATTGCCTTTAGATTTATTCCGACCAACGTTAAAATTTTAATAATGTGTTTTCGTTAGAGAGAAGGTTAGGAAGTCATAATTTTAAATTTCAAAATAAAACACATTTCGTCTCTGTAGAAAAAATTGGCAGCGTAGTTTGCGAGGAAAATGTACACGGACACAATATTACTTTATTATATATATAATTGATATATTAATAAACTATTAACCTGAAACCCAAAATTTATTTGCTACTAATTTACTATTTTCTCAACTCCAAATATTTTCCTATTAATAAACTATCCAAATAAAGACTCCAAAACCAAAATTATTTGCAATTAATTTACTATTGTTCTCAAGTCCATGCCTATTTATTAATAATTAACTATTAATCTCAAACAAAAAATTAGTTGCTATAAATTTACTATCGTTCTAGCGTACATACTTATTTAAAAATATTAAATTATTAATCTCAAACCTAAAATTATTTACTATTAATTTACTATTGTTCTAACGTCCATATTATTTACTAATAATTAATTATTAATCTCAAACCTAATATTATTTGCTATTAATTTACTATTGTTCTAACGTCCATACTTATTTGCTAATAATTAATTATTAATCTCAAACCCAAAATTATTTGCTATTAATTTACTATTATTGTAACGTCCATACTTATTTACTAATAATAAACTATTAATCTCAAACCCAAAATTATTTGCTATTAATTTACTATTGTTGTAACGTCCATACTTATTTACTAATAATTAATTATTAATCTCAAACCTAAAATTATTTGCTATTAATTTACTATTGTTGTAACGTCCATACTTATTTACTAGTAATTAATTAATTATCTCGCCTAAAATTATTTGCTATTAATTTATTATTGTTTTAACGTCCATACTTATTTACTAATAATTAATTATTAATCTCAAACCTTAAATTATTTGCTATTAATTTACTATCATTCCAACGTCCATACTAATTTACTAATAATTAATTATTATTCTCAAACCTAAAATCATTTGGAATAAATTTACTATTGTTCTAACGTCCATACTTATTTACTAATAATTAATTTTTAATCTCAAACAAAAAATTATTTGCTATTAATTTACTATTGTTCTAACGTCCATACTTATTTACTAATAATTAATTATTATTCACAAACCTAAAAATATTTGCAATTAATTTACTATTGTTCTAACGTCCATACTTATTTACTAATAATTTATTATTAATCTCAAACCCAAAATTATTTGCTATTAATTTACTATTGTTCTAACGTCCATACTTATTTACTAATAATTAATTATTATTCTCAAACCTAAAATTATTTGGAATAAATTTACTATTGTTCTAACGTCCATACTTATTTACTAATAATTAATTATTAATCTCAAACCAAAATTATTTGCTATTAATTTACTATTGTTCTAACGTCCATACTTATTTACTAATAATTAATTATTAATCTCAAACCTAAAATTATTTGCTATTAATTTACTATTGTTCTCAAGTCCATACTTATTTACTAATAATTAATTATTATTCTCAAACCTAAAATCATTTGGAATAAATTTACTATTGTTCTAACGTCCATACTTATTTACTAATAATTAATTATTAATCTCAAACCTAAAATTATTTGGAATTAATTTACTATTGTTCTAACGTCCATACTTATTTACTAATAATTAATTATTAATCTCAAACCTAAAATTATTTGCTATTAATTTACTATTGTTCTAACGTCCATACTTATTTACTAATAATTAATTATTATTCTCAAACCTAAAATTATTTGCTATTAATTTACTATTGTTCTAACGTCCATACTTATTTACTAATAATTAATTATTATTCTCAAACCTAAAATTATTTGGAATTAATTTACTATTGTTCTAACGTCCATACTTATTTACTAATAATTAATTATTAATCTCAAACCTAAAATTATTTGCTATTAATTTACTATTGTTCTAACGTCCATACTTATTTACTAATAATTAATTATTATTCTCAAACCTAAAATCATTTGGAATAAATTTACTATTGTTCTAACGTCCATACTTATTTACTAATAATTAATTATTAATCTCAAACCTAAAATCATTTGGAATAAATTTACTATTGTTCTAACGTCCATACTTATTTACTAATAAGTAATTATTATTCTCAAACCTAAAATCATTTGGAATAAATTTACTATTGTTCTAACGTCCATACTTATTTACTAATAAGTAATTATTATTCTCAAACCTAAAATTATTTGGAATAAATTTACTATTGTTCTAACGTCCATACTTATTTACTAATAATTAATTATTATTCTCAAACCTAAAATCATTTGGAATAAATTTACTATTGTTCTAACGTCCATACTTATTTACTAATAAGTAATTATTATTCTCAAACCTAAAATTATTTGGAATAAATTTACTATTGTTCTAACGTCCATACTTATTTACTAATAAGTAATTATTATTCTCAAACCTAAAATTATTTACTATTAATTTACTATTGTTCTAACGTCCATACTTATTTACTAATAAGTAATTATTAATCTCAAACCTAAAATTATTTGCTATTAATTTACTATTGTTCTCAAGTCCATACTTATTTACTAATAATTAATTATTATTCTCAAACCTAAAATCATTTGGAATAAATTTACTATTGTTCTCAAGTCCATACTTATTTACTAATAATTAATTATTATTCTCAAACCTAAAATCATTTGGAATAAATTTACTATTGTTCTAACGTCCATACTTATTTACTAATAAGTAATTATTAATCTCAAACCAAAATTATTTGCTATTAATTTACTATTGTTCTAACGTCCATACTTATTTACTAGTAATTAATTATTATTCTCAAACCTAAAATCATTTGGAATAAATTTACTATTGTTCTAACGTCCATACTTATTTACTAATAATTAATTATTAATCTCACACCAAAATTATTTGCTATTAATTTACTATTGTTCTAACGTCCATACTTATTTACTAATAATTAATTATTAATCTCAAACCAAAATTATTTGCTATTAATTTACTATTGTTCTTACGTCCATACTTATTTACTAATAATTAATTATTAATCTCAAACCTAAAATCATTTGGAATAAATTTACTATTGTTCTAACGTCCATACTTATTTACTAATAATTAATTATTAATCTCAAACCAAAATTATTTGCTATTAATTTACTATTGTTCTAACGTCCATACTTATTTACTAATAATTAATTATTAATCTCAAACCTAAAATCATTTGGAATAAATTTACTATTGTTCTTACGTCCATACTTATTTACTAATAATTAATTATTATTCTCAAACCTAAAATCATTTGGAATAAATTTACTATTGTTCTAACGTCCATACTTATTTACTAATAATTAATTATTAATCTCAAACCAAAATTATTTGCTATTAATTTACTATTGTTCTAACGTCCATACTTATTTACTAATAATTAATTATTAATCTCAAACCAAAATTATTTGCTATTAATTTACTATTGTTCTTACGTCCATACTTATTTACTAATAATTAATTATTAATCTCAAACCTAAAATGATTTGGAATAAATTTACTATTGTTCTAACGTCCATACTTATTTACTAATAATTAATTATTAATCTCAAACCAAAATTATTTGCTATTAATTTACTATTGTTCTAACGTCCATACTTATTTACTAATAATTAATTATTAATCTCAAACCTAAAATCATTTGGTATAAATTTACTATTGTTCTTACGTCCATACTTATTTACTAATAATTAATTATTATTCTCAAACCTAAAATCATTTGGAATAAATTTACTATTGTTCTAACGTCCATACTTATTTACTAATAATTAATTATTAATCTCAAACCTAAAATCATTTGGAATAAATTTACTATTGTTCTTACGTCCATACTTATTTACTAATAATTAATTATTATTCTCAAACCTAAAATCATTTGGAATAAATTTACTATTGTTCTAACGTCCATACTTATTTACTAATAATTAATTATTAATCTCAAACCAAAATTATTTGCTATTAATTTACTATTGTTCTAACGTCCATACTTATTTACTAATAATTAATTATTAATCTCAAACCAAAATTATTTGCTATTAATTTACTATTGTTCTTACGTCCATACTTATTTACTAATAATTAATTATTAATCTCAAACCTAAAATCATTTGGAATAAATTTACTATTGTTCTAACGTCCATACTTATTTACTAATAATTAATTATTAATCTCAAACCAAAATTATTTGCTATTAATTTACTATTGTTCTAACGTCCATACTTATTTACTAATAATTAATTATTAATCTCAAACCTAAAATCATTTGGAATAAATTTACTATTGTTCTTACGTCCATACTTATTTACTAATAATTAATTATTATTCTCAAACCTAAAATCATTTGGAATAAATTTACTATTGTTCTAACGTCCATACTTATTTACTAATAATTAATTATTAATCTCAAACCAAAATTATTTGCTATTAATTTACTATTGTTCTAACGTCCATACTTATTTACTAATAATTAATTATTAATCTCAAACCTAAAATCATTTGGAATAAATTTACTATTGTTCTTACGTCCATACTTATTTACTAATAATTAATTATTATTCTCAAACCTAAAATCATTTGGAATAAATTTACTATTGTTCTAACGTCCATACTTATTTACTAATAATTAATTATTAATCTCAAACCTAAAATCATTTGGAATAAATTTACTATTGTTCTTACGTCCATACTTATTTACTAATAATTAATTATTATTCTCAAACCTAAAATCATTTGGAATAAATTTACTATTGTTCTAACGTCCATACTTATTTACTAATAATTAATTATTAATCTCAAACCAAAATTATTTGCTATTAATTTACTATTGTTCTAACGTCCATACTTATTTACTAATAATTAATTATTAATCTCAAACCAAAATTATTTGCTATTAATTTACTATTGTTCTTACGTCCATACTTATTTACTAATAATTAATTATTAATCTCAAACCTAAAATGATTTGGAATAAATTTACTATTGTTCTAACGTCCATACTTATTTACTAATAATTAATTATTAATCTCAAACCAAAATTATTTGCTATTAATTTACTATTGTTCTAACGTCCATACTTATTTACTAATAATTAATTATTAATCTCAAACCTAAAATCATTTGGAATAAATTTACTATTGTTCTTACGTCCATACTTATTTACTAATAATTAATTATTATTCTCAAACCTAAAATCATTTGGAATAAATTTACTATTGTTCTAACGTCCATACTTATTTACTAATAATTAATTATTAATCTCAAACCAAAATTATTTGCTATTAATTTACTATTGTTCTAACGTCCATACTTATTTACTAATAATTAATTATTAATCTCAAACCAAAATTATTTGCTATTAATTTACTATTGTTCTTACGTCCATACTTATTTACTAATAATTAATTATTAATCTCAAACCTAAAATCATTTGGAATAAATTTACTATTGTTCTAACGTCCATACTTATTTACTAATAATTAATTATTAATCTCAAACCAAAATTATTTGCTATTAATTTACTATTGTTCTAACGTCCATACTTATTTACTAATAATTAATTATTAATCTCAAACCTAAAATCATTTGGAATAAATTTACTATTGTTCTTACGTCCATACTTATTTACTAATAATTAATTATTATTCTCAAACCTAAAATCATTTGGAATAAATTTACTATTGTTCTAACGTCCATACTTATTTACTAATAATTAATTATTAATCTCAAACCAAAATTATTTGCTATTAATTTACTATTGTTCTAACGTCCATACTTATTTACTAATAATTAATTATTAATCTCAAACCTAAAATCATTTGGAATAAATTTACTATTGTTCTTACGTCCATACTTATTTACTAATAATTAATTATTATTCTCAAACCTAAAATCATTTGGAATAAATTTACTATTGTTCTAACGTCCATACTTATTTACTAATAATTAATTATTAATCTCAAACCTAAAATCATTTGGAATAAATTTACTATTGTTCTTACGTCCATACTTATTTACTAATAATTAATTATTATTCTCAAACCTAAAATCATTTGGAATAAATTTACTATTGTTCTAACGTCCATACTTATTTACTAATAATTAATTATTAATCTCAAACCAAAATTATTTGCTATTAATTTACTATTGTTCTAACGTCCATACTTATTTACTAATAATTAATTATTAATCTCAAACCAAAATTATTTGCTATTAATTTACTATTGTTCTTACGTCCATACTTATTTACTAATAATTAATTATTAATCTCAAACCTAAAATGATTTGGAATAAATTTACTATTGTTCTAACGTCCATACTTATTTACTAATAATTAATTATTAATCTCAAACCAAAATTATTTGCTATTAATTTACTATTGTTCTAACGTCCATACTTATTTACTAATAATTAATTATTAATCTCAAACCTAAAATCATTTGGAATAAATTTACTATTGTTCTTACGTCCATACTTATTTACTAATAATTAATTATTATTCTCAAACCTAAAATCATTTGGAATAAATTTACTATTGTTCTAACGTCCATACTTATTTACTAATAATTAATTATTAATCTCAAACCAAAATTATTTGCTATTAATTTACTATTGTTCTAACGTCCATACTTATTTACTAATAATTAATTATTAATCTCAAACCAAAATTATTTGCTATTAATTTACTATTGTTCGTACGTCCATACTTATTTACTAATAATTAATTATTAATCTCAAACCAAAATTATTTGCTATTAATTTACTATTGTTCTCAAGTCCATATTTATTTACTAATAATTAATTATTAATCTCAAACCTAAAATCATTTGGAATAAATTTACTATTGTTCTCAAGTCCATATTTATTTACTAATAATTAATTATTATTCTCAAACCTAAAATCATTTGGAATAAATTTACTATTGTTCTAACGTCCATACTTATTTACTAATAAGTAATTATTAATCTCAAACCAAAATTATTTGCTATTAATTTACTATTGTTCTAACGTCCATACTTATTTACTAGTAATTAATTATTATTCTCAAACCTAAAATCATTTGGAATAAATTTACTATTGTTCTAACGTCCATACTTATTTACTAATAATTAATTATTAATCTCAAACCAAAATTATTTGCTATTAATTTACTATTGTTCTCAAGTCCATATTTATTTACTAATAATTAATTATTAATCTCAAACCTAAAATCATTTGGAATAAATTTACTATTGTTCTCAAGTCCATACTTATTTACTAATAATTAATTATTATTCTCAAACCTAAAATCATTTGGAATAAATTTACTATT
This sequence comes from Euprymna scolopes, assembly GCF_053919585.1. Taxonomy (NCBI): domain Eukaryota; kingdom Metazoa; phylum Mollusca; class Cephalopoda; order Sepiida; family Sepiolidae; genus Euprymna; species Euprymna scolopes. The sequence goes on along the minus strand of NC_136482.1, from coordinate 16,094,112 downwards.
GTTCTAACGTCCATACTTATTTACTAATAAGTAATTATTAATCTCAAACCAAAATTATTTGCTATTAATTTACTATTGTTCTAACGTCCATACTTATTTACTAGTAATTAATTATTATTCTCAAACCTAAAATCATTTGGAATAAATTTACTATTGTTCTAACGTCCATACTTATTTACTAATAATTAATTATTTATCTCAAACCAAAATTATTTGCTATTAATTTACTATTGTTCTAACGTCCATACTTATTTACTAATAATTAATTATTAATCTCAAACCAAAATTATTTGCTATTAATTTACTATTGTTCTTACGTCCATACTTATTTACTAATAATTAATTATTAATCTCAAACCTAAAATCATTTGGAATAAATTTACTATTGTTCTAACGTCCATACTTATTTACTAATAATTAATTATTAATCTCAAACCAAAATTATTTGCTATTAATTTACTATTGTTCTAACGTCCATACTTATTTACTAATAATTAATTATTAATCTCAAACCTAAAATCATTTGGAATAAATTTACTATTGTTCTTACGTCCATACTTATTTACTAATAATTAATTATTATTCTCAAACCTAAAATCATTTGGAATAAATTTACTATTGTTCTAACGTCCATACTTATTTACTAATAATTAATTATTAATCTCAAACCAAAATTATTTGCTATTAATTTACTATTGTTCTAACGTCCATACTTATTTACTAATAATTAATTATTAATCTCAAACCTAAAATCATTCGGAATAAATTTACTATTGTTCTTACGTCCATACTTATTTACTAATAATTAATTATTATTCTCAAACCTAAAATCATTTGGAATAAATTTACTATTGTTCTAACGTCCATACTTATTTACTAATAATTAATTATTAATCTCAAACCTAAAATCATTTGGAATAAATTTACTATTGTTCTTACGTCCATACTTATTTACTAATAATTAATTATTATTCTCAAACCTAAAATCATTTGGAATAAATTTACTATTGTTCTAACGTCCATACTTATTTACTAATAATTAATTATTAATCTCAAACCAAAATTATTTGCTATTAATTTACTATTGTTCTAACGTCCATACTTATTTACTAATAATTAATTATTAATCTCAAACCAAAATTATTTGCTATTAATTTACTATTGTTCTTACGTCCATACTTATTTACTAATAATTAATTATTAATCTCAAACCTAAAATCATTTGGAATAAATTTACTATTGTTCTAACGTCCATACTTATTTACTAATAATTAATTATTAATCTCAAACCAAAATTATTTGCTATTAATTTACTATTGTTCTAACGTCCATACTTATTTACTAATAATTAATTATTAATCTCAAACCTAAAATCATTTGGATAAATTTACTATTGTTCTTACGTCCATACTTATTTACTAATAATTAATTATTATTCTCAAACCTAAAATCATTTGGAATAAATTTACTATTGTTCTAACGTCCATACTTATTTACTAATAATTAATTATTAATCTCAAACCAAAATTATTTGCTATTAATTTACTATTGTTCTAACGTCCATACTTATTTACTAATAATTAATTATTAATCTCAAACCAAAATTATTTGCTATTAATTTACTATTGTTCGTACGTCCATACTTATTTACTAATAATTAATTATTAATCTCAAACCAAAATTATTTGCTATTAATTTACTATTGTTCTCAAGTCCATATTTATTTACTAATAATTAATTATTAATCTCAAACCTAAAATCATTTGGAATAAATTTACTATTGTTCTAACGTCCATACTTATTTACTAATAATTAATTATTATTCTCAAACCTAAAATCATTTGGAATAAATTTACTATTGTTCTAACGTCCATACTTATTTACTAATAATTAATTATTAATCTCAAACCAAAATTATTTGCTATTAATTTACTATTGTTCTAACGTCCATACTTATTTACTAATAATTAATTATTAATCTCAAACCAAAATTATTTGCTATTAAGTTACTATTGTTCTTACGTCCATACTTATTTACTAATAATTAATTATTAATCTCAAACCTAAAATGATTTGGAATAAATTTACTATTGTTCTAACGTCCATACTTATTTACTAATAATTAATTATTAATCTCAAACCAAAATTATTTGCTATTAATTTACTATTGTTCTAACGTCCATACTTATTTACTAATAATTAATTATTAATCTCAAACCAAAATTATTTGCTATTAATTTACTATTGTTCTTACGTCCATACTTATTTACTAATAATTAATTATTAATCTCAAACCTAAAATCATTTGGAATAAATTTACTATTGTTCTAACGTCCATACTTATTTACTAATAATTAATTATTAATCTCAAACCAAAATTATTTACTATTAATTTACTATTGTTCTAACGTCCATACTTATTTACTAATAATTAATTATTAATCTCAAACCAAAATTATTTGCTATTAATTTACTATTGTTCTCAAGTCCATATTTATTTACTAATAATTAATTATTAATCTCAAACCTAAAATCATTTGGAATAAATTTACTATTGTTCTCAAGTCCAGACTTATTTACTAATAATTAATTATTAATCTCAAACCTAAAATTATTTGCTATTTACTATTTTTCAAACGTCCATACTTATTTACTAATAATTAATTATGAATCTAAAACCCAAAATTATTTGCTATTAATTGACTATCGTTCTCACGTCCATACTTATTTGCTAATAATTAATTATTACTCTCAAACCTAAAATTATTTGCTATAAATTTACTATTGTTCAAACGTCCATACTTATTTACTAATAATTAATTAGTAATCTCAAACCTAAAATTATTTGCTATTAATTTACTATTTTCTAACGTCCATACTTATTTGCTAATAATTTATTATTAATATCAAACCTAAAATTATTGGCTATTAATTTACTATCGTTCAAACGTACATACTTATTTACTAATAATTAATTAGTAATCTCAAACCTAAATTTATTTACTATTAATTTACTATCGCTCTCAAGTCCATAGTTATTTACTAATAATTAATTATTAATCTTAAACCCAAAAATATTGACAATTAATTTACTATTGTTCAAACGTCCATACTTATTTACTAATAATTAATTATTAATCTTAAACCTAAAATTATTTGCTATTAATTTACTATCGTTCTCAAGTCCATACTTATTTACTAATAATTAATTATTAATCTCAAACCCAAAAATATTTGCAATTAATTTACTATTGTTCTAACGTCCATACTTATTTACTAATAATGTATTTTTAATCTCAAACCCAAAATTATTTGCAATTAATCTCAACTAAAAAACTTATTTACTATTAATTCACTTATTTGCTACTAATTTCTTATTGTTCTTAACTACAAAACTTTTTTACTGTTGATTCACTATTAATCTCAAACCCAAAATTATTTGCTATTCATTTATTATTACTCTCAACACCAAACTTTTTTACTACTTGCATTTCTGCCCGGCTTCGCTCGGGCCATATGTACTATTCAAAAACTTGCGCTACGTGTGAATACACTTTATGCAAGATTTCAAATGTTTAGACCAAAATTTGTCTACGAGTAATTTCGTAGAGACCGCAATAATTTTGAAGCAATGCCGCATCTCCTTAGACAATTCCTTCTGATTCCAGTGGAAAAAAGAAGCCCGGGGTGACTGAAAACAATGCCGGAATATGCGGAAAACATGTACGGCAAATGGAATTTCCAAATAATCTTCCATTTTAGTACCGACCAGGTTCAACGATGCTGTACTCATTTAATGGGTCTGATGTGTAGCTCTACAACAAACAGTTCAATAACATAAGGACTTAACATAACTTGTGTTGGATATTGATCCCTATGTTCAACGGCGGCTGACACTCAGCTTGAAACTCTGTAATAAATATATTTTCAACACTAATGCAATTATCACGAGACAACTTCTTGCTTACTTTAAATATCTTTTACATCCGCTCCGTGTTTTCGTGGTTATCGGCGTCGCAATTTCAAGTTCATTGTATTAGTTTTTTTGTTTTTTTTTATTACTATTGTTTTTTACATGTTGGACTGTGGCGTCCTCTTAGCTCCTAGGAAATAAAATAACGATCTATCGCCAGCCGAATGTCTCAGTAACAAACTCTTCTTTCCGATACAGACCTTACCTAATATATTAAAATATTTCTATCCCTAAAAACTAAATCGCATCATCTCTTATATTTTCTAATGAAGCCAACTCTTGTTATTGCCCAATTCTATGGTTGTCATTGTAAATTCTTAATTCAGGCCGATATGTTTGTTTACAGTTTCATTTATGCCACTTTGGTTTATTGTTCGGAATTCTTCACTTGTTATTTTTTCGTTTCCTTTTCAAAACTTAACTTTCTAACGTAATTTATAAACACTGCATATTTATACTAGTTAACGTACCCACTTGCTAATCGTAGGGTCACGGTCTATGACACACACTCAAACACACACACAAACTGCATATTATATATAAGTAGATATATATTTTTCATTATAAAGTGGCTGAGAAATTTATTATATCCCGTGTTAATTATTGCTCAGTAGTCTAGAAAGTGGGTATTGTTTTTTTGTTATTTTCTGTTTTGTTTTTTGTAGCTCGTAAGCCTCGCCTGCCTTATTTTGTCATTAAGTACTCATATTCCATGAACGATGTTTATTACAAAGAGGGAAAATGCTGTTTTCTGGATCGGAATCTATCCATCTAAGAGAGGCTTGTTTCTGATTTAAAGTGTTTTATCTCCTTAATCAAGTTGCTTCATGCCTTGTTTGTAGCCATTTCCTGAAACAAAAACGTTTTAAAAAAGCGACGATAAAAAATCGAAAATCTATTTGACATAATTAATAGTGGAGAAGTAAAAACGTAATTAAATTATTAAACTAAATTTTTAGAAGCATAAAATGTAAGATTAGTTATCTCCCTTACTTTGCTAGCCTTATACAAGGTGAAATTATCTCCCTTTGGTGATTCATGTATAATATTGGTATAACAAAGACAGACCACGAAATAATTATATGATATTCTGTTTATTGGCCAGGGGTTGAATTGTACAAAGATATGCTCCATCATTTTACGACTTCTCGTATTGACTTGTTTCAGGCGTTACACTTATTTTCAACAAAACATTTCTTCTTGTTATTGTTCCCTTTCCTTTCCTCTTTTTTTTTTTTTTTTTTTGTTGTTGTTCGATGTATTTTGTGTGTCCGGCATTCCTCTACAGACCAAGAACTTGAAATGAAAGGCGAGCATAATTCCGTTCTCATCACCAAGGAAATAGTGTCCGTAAGTCATAAAACATATTTTAATGACTGGTGGCGTTCGTCTATAAATAAGGTCGTCATCGCAAAGCAATATATTTGTTATCAGCGATACAGCTTAGAGTCTATCTGGTGAGTGTTACCCGACAGAACGGAGCGGAGCGCCAGTTCTGCAAATTGTGACAGGTTTTACAACAGTCGTAAAAAGGACTGACAATCAATCACTGTCGTTCGACGGATGATTCAACCAATGAGCGTTTCTTCTTTCTCTTTCTCTTTCTCTTTTTCTTCTTCTTCTTCTTCTTCTTATTATTATTATTATTAGTAGTAGTAGTAGTAGTAGTAGTAGTAGTAATCAGAAAAAATGTAAGTAAGCTGAAAAATAAAAAAAGGACATTGCTAATAATAATAATAATAATAATAATAATTATTATTATTATTATTATTATTATTATCATCATTATTATTATTATTAGCAACGTCCTTTTTTCTTTTTCAGCTTACTTCATCGTCTACTACTACTACTTTTCTTTTTTCTTGCTCGACCTCTTTTTCTTTTTTGACCCCTTTTTCTTCTTTTCGTATCATTCTTCTTCTTCTTCTTCTTCTTCTTCCATTACTTCATCATGTAGCTATTGTTTATCTTCATTTCCAATTTCTTTTTATTTTGTCCTCCCTTATATCTCTGCTATGTTGTTTTCTTCTTTTCTTTCTTCTTCTTGTTCTTTATTATTATTATTATTATTATTATTATTATTATTATTATTATTATTATTATTATTATTATTTACTAGGAGTATTCACACAGTCCATCATCAAATATTTCTCTTTGATTACAACTTGTGGTGTTCTTTGGACAACAACTCTCCCCAGCGTTCTAGTTCTCTCCACCTCTTTCGATAACCTTTGCAAAAGAATTTGCTTTATTATAACAGCCATTTACCACTGATTTCTCGTTGGCACCGACCATTGGCCTTCGTTGGAATGTGGGTGGCAAAAAGCCTCCTCAAGGCCCCAGTCTTCTTTGCACTCATCCAGCGATGGTCTGGCTCGAGCATTCTCTTCTCTGTCTTTCCATCCTCGTTGGCCTTTTTCATTTATTTGGTGTGGTGTCAGTTTATGGTGACATACACACATGCAGAAAAAGAAACAAAAGTGAGTGGCCGAACGTAGGGGCGCATGAGTGTACCTTACAATTATACCGTCTCAGTTTTCATGATTACATGTGATGTTCCCTTGTGTTTTACATTGTAGTTCTATGTGTGGTGTTAGTCTCTGTATTTAAGTGTTTTCATTAATATTTCTGCAGTTTTCATTATTGTCATTCGTTGTATCTTTTCAGCCATCCTTCTGATTCCAATCTCGCCTATCCTTTTTTTTCAAAGTTTTCGATATTGTTCATAGCGCTCCTGCTATTTGTGGTGTTATTTTGACTTTCTTCATTTTCCAGATCTTTCTTTCAGCTCTCTGACCACTTCTGTGTGTTTGCTGCTCCTCTCAGTCTCCTTGATCTTCACTCGGTGAACTGCTTGACGGCAAAATTTACAATCTGGCAGGACTTGTCCTTCTTGTTAATTAATATGACATCCAAACTCTTTGTTTCGATGGGTTTTCCCCCCCGTTTTTTTATTTCCATGTACTATAGGGTTTTGTAACTTTCATTTTCTGCTACTGCTACCGGTTTGTGCTTGTACCATTTAATTGGGTGTTCAAGATGCAATTGTCTGCATAATTGTCAGTGCACTGTCTTCCTCACTTGATCGTGTCTATTTTTTATATTCTTTTTGGCCTAATTTGCTGCATTCAACTATTATGTGGTTTATTGCTTCGTCTCTTTGTTCGCAGTCTGCATTTGCTGTTTTTCTTGTGTCTTGTCGATTCTTGCTTTGTTGTTGTTGGTTCTAATCGCGTTGCTGTTATTAAGGATTCAGTTTTCATTTAAGGTTTCCTTTTTGTTACCATTTTTCGTTAGTCTCATCTTATGAATCGTCCGTGTAGCTGTTTCTCTTCCCATTTTTTCCTCGTCTTAATCCTTCTTTCTTCGTTTTCTGTTTGTTTCTTCAGTGTTCGCTGGGGTAATTATTCTTTTGGTGTTTTGCATTATTTTTTTTCTTTTCTTTTTTTTTTGTTATTTACGCAGTCTGCTATACATGCCAGCTCTCTTCCTCCGCTTTTCATTTTTACATAGAGTCGGTCAATATAATCCTTTGGGCGTAGTGCACTGTGCATTATCATGAGTTTCCTGGTTATCCTTTGGTTCAATGTATAAACGGCCCAGAGTATCTTACTAGTGAGAGTGCCCACGAGTGTATTCCTTTAATTAGGTTTCTACTATATAGTTTAGTTTCAAGGAGTTTCCTTGTTCTTCTGTGGTATTCTTCTTCAATTTTCTTTTTCATTTCTGTTGCTTTCATGGTGTCTGCTTCCAGAACTCTCAAATATTTGTAGCTATCATGTTCACCTAGTGCCCTCATATCTGATTGGGTAATATACCTTTTGTTGCTTCCAGTTTTGCCCCCATGATCAGCAGTGCGCACTTTTTCTCTGTTTGGATATCCTGGCTGATGATACTGATTATGTTTCTTAGTGTATCTCTCTTTGTTTTTGCAAACAGTCTTTTTCTTTTTCTTCTTCTTCTTCTTCTTCTTTTTCTTCTTCTTCTTAGTATTATTATTTTATTATTATTATGATTATTATCATCATCATCATCATCATTATTATTTTTATTATTATTATTATTATTATTATTATTATTATTATCATTATCATTATTATTCGTAGTTTTGCTTGTTATTGTCGCATCCTTTTCTTTCTCATATATCTCTGTCCATTTATAATTTTTCTTAACTTTCTCCTATTACAGCTTCCTCATCTTTCTTCCACCTTATTGCCTTTCTTCATCTTTTTATCCTTTTTCTACTCGTTTTTGCGTTTTCCTTTTTTTACTCCAATTATACTTTGTTTCATTTTATTTCTTTTTTCTCGTTCAAATTATTATGATTATTGTTATTTTTTTTAACTATTACTATTCGCCCTCGTCTTCTTTTACCCATCTTCTCCTCCCTCTACGTCGAATTATCCACAGACGTTATCATCTTGATGTTTTCGGTTACTACTTTTTCTTCTTTTTCGGATACTTACCCACCATCGTCGTCGTCGTCGTCGTCGTCGTCGTCGTCGTCGTCGTCGTCGTCGTCGTCTTCTTCTTCTTCTTCTTCTTCTTCTTCTTCTTCTTCTTCTATCATTCCGCTTCTGTCTTTTCTTTGGGAGATTCTCCATATTGTTTCCTTGATTTGTTAACCCAAAGATTTTTTGTTTTGTTCCAACAATTTTTATTCCTATGGATTCTCTTCCCATTTCGTCCATTGAGTTTTTTGTTTTATTGGATGTCTTTGTTTTTCTCGCCATATCTCTTAGTTATCTCTCATATATTGCTTTACGCATCGTTTATTACTATGCTTGCATTATGGGGGAAATTGTCAGCATGCTTGATTACGTTTGCCAGAGCATATATATTTATCCAAACACACCGTGCCTTAGTTTGATCGTTTATCGATACCTTCGGTTTCATGGAAATATAAGAAAGTTTAGGGTTGTTTGCTTCTATCTTTTTAAAAAGACACAGATGTTCCCTTACACTTTTATAGCTTTCTGTCTCATTAACAGGTGGAATGCAAGCATTCTACCCTGATTATAATGTTATCTCCATTAATTTTTGAGGCGGGAGAAAAATCTATTACTCTGGCGGTAGTTTCCATGACAAAAAGTATAGGTACTTGAAAATAGCGAGTATTGATTTTCAGTAAAGTAGTAGATGTAATTCAATCAGTTGTGCTGTGGAACCGACAGGACTTGAAGTTGGTGTAACCAGGTTGTGTCTTTATTTTGATACAACTTCAACACCGCTACCTGCCACTTAGATCAAGTTAATGGTGTGTTTTCCTCGTTCAGAAAATGTTTAATTTCGGTTCTGAAATTGTAAATACGACCATAAAGTGTGATTGCCATTCTCTCAAAAAGCAATCAAGCAATAACATTTTATACATGAACTCATTTGGAAATATAGATTATCGATTTTCCCCAAATAATACATGAAAGAATATTATATCCATCTAATTGCATTTCTTTCATTCATTGGATTAATCTTTATTGAATATGGATCGACTTAAGTTTATATTTCTGACAACTGACATGAGTGACAAAGAAGTATTATAAATGTCTAAAAATATCCATGGCAACAAGGCAAAGTGACCAACCGTGTTTACATAACCAGAGAGTTATCCACTTCCGGTAGAAGCTTTCATTATGGTAGAACATCCGGTGATTAATTCTTGCTACAGTCATAACCATAAATATCGAATATGAAAGCTAAATAATCTCTAAACATCAAATATTTGTACTCCAGTTTTACATTATGCTTTGACTCTGTTTTTTTTTTCTACAAAAAGTATTGATCAAGCGTTCTTATTTATTAGATCCCCTCTTTTTTAGATGAAACGATCACTACCACAATCGGAGAAGGTAACAATCAATTAAAATATTTAACTAATAAATGTCGCTTTGATCCTTTCGGGATTCGAAACCAAGGTTTTTTTTTTCATAGGTATCACCACATTATCAAGGCCAAGAGGCCACTCAAGGATAAGGGTTAAAGAGTGTACAGTAGAAATTGGACAATATAGTAATCATTAGTAATGAAAATTTGGTAAATTTGATAACTTATATGGAACGGCTCATCAAGAACTTATTTACGTTAGACTTGAACACAGCCATATTGTAGTCAGCCGGAAAGCAGGAAAACGGAAGACAATTCCACAGGCGTGCAGTTCTAAGAAAGAAGCTTTGTTCATGGAATCTACGTTTAGGTTTAGGCACAGATAAAGAGTGGGGGGGAATTATTGATAGTGTTTACAGCTAGACGAGTGTTTCTTGTGAAAGTTTGGCGAGGGGGGACCATAGATTGAAGCTCAGTCGAACACTTTCCATGAAAATAACGATACATGAGAGACAAACTCGCAACATCTCTTCTGTGAGATAGAGGTTGCAAGGAGGAGAAAAGGACATCTCCTACGAGGCTACGAAGTCTATTTTGAACTCTATCAAGGCAGGACAAGTCCTTTCTAGCAGCTCCTGCCCAGATGTGGCAACAGTATTCCATCCTTGGAATTAGATGTAAAAGTTAATACGATGGGGCAGAAGCGGATGAAGTTTGAAAATAAAAAAGTGTATTAAATAAAATCGAAATTAACATTTTTTTAATGAAAATCGTTCCCGACAAGACGTGAACCACGTTAATGTATAGAGCTAACAAGAACGAAAAGTGATTATCGCAAGAATAGGAGATGCCTATTGAGCTAAGTCTTGATTAAAAAAGAAACGCTTTAGAGAATAAGGAAATAGCTAGAATGAAAAGAGTGTAAGGAGATTGCAGTTCTAGTAAAAAAAGCTACTAAAATAAGACAATGCATTACATTTAGGTATCACAAAAGAAAATGGACTGAGACTACACAACTATTGAACCAAAAGAACTGAGACAAGTGTAACAGAGAATAGGCAGACAATTCTGAAGAACACATGCAATAATACAGGGTGGCCCACTTTAAAATAGCCTGACCTCTCTAATCTTTCTCTTAACGACCAACTGATACCACAAGACAAAATGCAATCCTTTTTCCAACAAAGTGGCGCTACATGCCACACGTCTCACAGATCACTGACATGAGTTCATGACATATTTATGGAAAAGTGAACAATAAGCAAAGGGTCATGGCCACCATGTTCTCCGGACTTGTCATCATGTGATTATTATCTTTGGAGAACTTTAAAACAAGAAGTTTATGCAAGTAATCCTCAAAATCTAGACCAACTAAAGGTGAACATTATCAACACTCGCAGGAGAATCACCGTAGAAGATCTATAGGCAGTATTAGCAAACGTGCATTGAAATGTATCAATGTTAAACATGCCCAGAAATGCACAGATATCAACAGAGAGCACTTTCAGCATATTTTATAATATCACAGGTAATTTAAGCATTAAAACAATATTCCTCCTCTCTTCTACATTTTTGGGCTACTTTCAAGTAAGCCACCGTGAAGTATTTATAAAAATAATGCGACTATTAACATCACGTTTGTAGATAAGAGACATTATGACAGCATCATTTGAACTGCGAAGGCAAAATGGCACAAAGATTTCGATTGAAAACAAGTTCCTTAGTCTCCCTTTTAAATGCGCAATTTGATTTTCTTCGCATTAAAGGCAAATGTGATCTAATAGTAAAAAGAGAGGAACCCAATCTGAGAACCTTCTAATTAAGCCAATGATGAAGGTTCTCATATAGGATTTCTCTCTTTTTACTATTAGGTCCCATTTGACTAGGGACAGACTTCTCTTTGGACTACTGCACTGCCCAAAAAAAAAAAAAAAAACAATTTTCATTATTTCAGCTGTTTTGAAAACTTTCCAATCGGATTATATGATCGTCACGTTCTACGTATTTTGGAATACATTCTATCTAAAGAACTATTTTGTATTTTGGATCAACTCTAGAGGAGTTTCATTCAAGCTGAAATGTTATGCGCGGTTTGTTTTTATATTAGTTTTTTACATGTCCAATATTTTTTCATTTTTTTTATTTGGCAATTTATAACTACAATAAATTGCGGTTTCACGTAAGGCCTTAACTAGCAAATTCTAGCATTGCTACAAATATAATTTGCTGATTTCTTTATGTCCTCTGATGAGAAGAATAATAAGAATAGCATTATTTTAAACTTCGCGGAATAAGGATTTTGTAAATTGTTTTTGGAGTATTCAGTCGAACAATAAAATTTGATTGTAAAGTTCAACTTACAGTTGTAATTTTCTTTCACTTATAATAAGCTTTACTATCTATTGCGTATTGAGCTTTTTTAATTCGGTTGGGATTAAATTTTTTATATATAAATACTGTTATTTATATTATTTTGAAGTTTACCATTGCGTATATCAGGTAAACACTACATCCCTGTGATTGTATAGACTTTACACGACCGGTCGCCACAGTAAGTTGAAAATTTCTTGGGGCGACTAACAGTCGTAAATCACTCGCCCGCCAGTCGATAAAAATTTCTTTAAATAAAGAAACGGGGAAACTCATTTATTTTACGACCCTCAAATATGCGGTGACTTAGAATGACCTATGTCTCATCATTTGTGAATTCTTTCATCTTTAGCTGTGAGACCGTTGAAATATGGTATTGAAAAAAGAGTGATTACCCTAAAGGTCAATAAGAGGTCAAATTTACACATTCGGCGTGTAGTCAAAATGTCGCTGTCATTTAGCTCTCTGATTTTGAAATTCATTTGGAAAAAAATTCTTCAACGCTACAACTACATACACTTCATGCTTACAAAAGTAAAGACGAACATTTGAAAGAGGAAAAAACGCATCGTTCCGTCAAGCACGCACCGAAAATTAAATTATACAACAAGTAAGTAATCGTATTTTCTCAATTATATAAATTAAGATATTTGCATGCTCTTTTTGCGCAACTTTCCAAAAATCATCGATACCCAATTTTAAAAATAACATTCTAAATTTTAGAATGTTGTTCCGAGGTGAATCTTTATTTTAATGGAAACAAAAGAGACCAATTTCTGTTCTATATCAAAGTTTATTTCCATAAATTACAAAGAAAAATTGATCATTTAAATTTTAAAAAGATATTAAACCATGCCGATTTCTAAGAAATCTAGTAAATTTCAGCTAAATGGTAGCTATTTATTTATTTATTTATTTTATTTTTTTATTTGAATATCGGAGATTTCGGACCACGGAGATCTCGTACCAGGTGATTTCAGTCCACAATTGTGAATACCTGGATATTTCGTAACACTTTTTGTTCAACACCCACAGTTTAGGCTAGATATTTTAATTTTTGTATGAAATTTTACGACAAAATTTGGGTATCGGAAGAATAGTTTGTTGATATTTTTATTAAGAATAAAGAAGAAAAATGTAATTGAATTGTTGTAAGATTATTGACTGAAACAAAGACATAAAGTCGGACGAGCAAAAATATTTGGGGGCGAGTAAATTTTCCCTCACACTCGACCGGCGGTTGAGTAATTTTTTTTTTCAAATCTCAAAGGCTGTATATATATATATATATATATATATATATATATATATATATATATATATATATATATATAACTGGAAACTTAATGGACGAGTGTACGATAAACAGATTTGATTCCAAATTAGCAATTCTTGTCATTTGTCAGAAACATTAATCACGAAGTGTGAGAAGTAAAGAAAAATGAAAAAAGTTACGAGGATGTCGAAAATAAACCATAGGCCGACTTCCACTTTTTATTTTTTCGAATCCTCTCATGATATTCTTAATAGTTAACTCACAATCGATCCACCTCATTAAGCGCTATCGTTGAATGGCTTTAAATCTTGGTAACTGTAACCGATTATTAAAAACTCATCCTGTATTAAAAATGAGCAATGGAAAATCAATGAATATCAGCAGTAACAAAATCGTTAATGGCGACGACTTCCGAGAACGTCATGCCAGGATGATGGCGAGGATTCGATATCCAATGGCAAGAATAACGTAGCTATTTTGACACTGGTAGCGATGGTGAGGCGACGATTAGATATTGCGCAGCGGAGATGGCCAGGGACCTCGGACGTGGTTGCTTCTCGGTTAAATTTAGCCATGGCGACGATTACGAGTCTAATAATGTAAGCGTTGATAGTGAGCAAAAGCCGATTAAGATTTTGATTATAATAATTGGTGTCCATTTCATTGCTTTAAAAAGGGGGGGTTTCTTTTGTGTGTTTTACGACATATAAACTATTTTTATGAATAAATGCCAAAATGCAGCGCCCACAGTAACTGTAATTCATTTCTTAATATCAAAGAGCCTGGCGAAAGCACAAACACACACACAAACACACACAAACACGCACACACTTATATCTCTATCTCTGCTATAATATAAAAGGAACGTTTTGTGTGTGGGGGGGGGGGTTGTGTGAGTCCATTCTCTATAGACTCGAAAACGGCTGGGCCGATTTGACGAAATTTCACACGAAGGTACTTTATGTGTCTAGCAGTGTTATTACATAGGTTTTGTATGGAAATGTGTTCGATAAATATTAATAATCGATAATCGAAATAATCTGATGAAATAGGAACCAGGAGATTTTCACTAAAGTTACAATCTTACACAAACTAACATCACAAATGCATTCGAGAATGTTTATTAGCACAAAAGCCGAAAGACCCAACATATAAGTCTCTTTGATATAACAGAGACGTGTTTGAAATGAATGTTTCTGTTTAAAGCATAATTTCACATGATACTTGACTTTTGCTTTTTAAACTTTAATTCGGGCTATTTTATATAAAAATAATTTTATAAAACCAACAGTAGGCTCTCTACGGTGCAATGTATTGTGGACAAAGTCACTGCGGGGAGGCATGTGAAGCTTACTTCCGGTTTACCGCGATGGACCCGCAATCAATCTGCTTGAATGAAAAATGGGAAATTTCACTGATTTTGACGACAATAAAAATATTGGAGTGTGAAACATTCGTTGAGCATCATTCAATCCCGGACAATGTCGGGTCACCTTGCTAAGATATATATATATATATATATATATATATATATATATATATATATATATATATACACACAAACTTTATCTGAGAGTACATCTTTCAAACTCCTTAGCCTAACGTTCACAGGAAACATGAGTTGGAACACTTACACTGAAGGCATTGCCAGGGACGCTGCAAGAAAGGTAGGCTCTCTCTACCGTGCTAGACAACTACTAACACTCGTAAGCTGACGTTTGGGCTTGACGATGATTGCTTTGGAAAAGTCACTTTTGATTAACGTTTAGTTTTAAAATATGCAAAACAGGAAATTATTTGCAACGTTGTTAAATTGTACCTTTTCTTTAATCATAAATTGAATTCAATAAGAACAAATTTAAATAAAAGGGTGAGGTATACCTGGCCTTGAACAAGAGATCATTCGATGTGCAGTCTAATACTCCCGAACTGTTGTTTTTTAAGAAAGAAGTTATTTGCTTAGATTTTATTATCTCCCTTGGCCGGTTTAACGTAAAAAAAATTTTTTATAGATAAAAGTAGTCTATCTTTCTTATAGATGACTACTTTTAGGATCAGATTTTTTTCGATTTCAGATACTTATCGGATGAATTTCAGTACAAAACATATCTAAGAACACTGCCAGACATATAAATTAGCTTTGTGTGAAATTCGCAAGACATAAGCTAAGCTCGTTTGGAAACGAATAAAAAGGAGCTCACATAAAATGACATATATATATATATATATATATATATATATATATATATATATATATATATATATACATACATATATATAAAGGTCATTTTATGTGAGCTTATTATATATATATATATATATATATATATATATATATATATATATTTAGTAGAAATGGTAATTAATAAAAATCTGAAGAAAGTGCTCAATACTGTTGTAGAGAAAATGTGCGTTTTATTTTTTATTACCGATTTTTTCTGTTAAGTTACATTTTTGTTTCAGCTACACGACCGTTTTTTGGCCGTCATGTAGCTTCCTCAGACTTTTACTTCTGTAAATATCTGAGGAAGCTACATGACGGGCAAAATACAGTCGTGTAGCCGAAACAAAAATGTAACTTAACAGAAAAATACGGTAATAAAAAATAAAACTTATATATATATATATATATATATATATATATATATATATATATATATATATATATATATATATATATATATATAATCAGAGATTGGATGAGATAAAAAGAAAATAGTGAAACAGGAAACTTCCGTGCTTTTTAATAGCACTTGTCTCAATGAGTATATGCTGCCTAAATATACCCAATATATATATATATATATATATATATATATATATATATATATATAAATGTTTGTATGTATAACATTTTCAAATATAACTTTTTATACATTGACATTTAAAGAAATGAAAGGTAGTTTGCTTGAAACATTGTTGGTAAACCAATATTTGAGAATATTAGAATTAAAATAAACGAAGGAATTTTCTTGTAGATGTTTAAATTTTCGTGTATCTACTTATTTTTCCAAAACGATCACAAATAGAAATCAGTATATATGGACTTACTGTTTAATATATTCCCAAAGTAGACGTATTAAATATTTCTACAATAAATTTATTTTTTTAAAAAAGAAAGCAAAATTATGAATGCAGTAAGAAAAGGAAAATATCCGAAAAAAGAATCAGAAATTGGATTTTCTGAGCTGTCAGGCAAACGCTAAAATATTTTTTTATGGAGATCTGTTACGAAAGTATACCTTTTATATATATATATATATATATATATATATATATATATATATATATATATATGCCCCCTTTTTTATCAAATTATTTATATTAGGCAACGCTTTGAAAAGATATATATATGGTTATGTGATCTATCTTCAAAGAGTTGGGGTTAATACCTGAACAAACACAGTTGATAGTTTTACATGATGCACTAAAGTATTTGGAGCGATTTTTGAAATAACGGTATTCGTAGTTGACTATAGTGACCAACTGGGAGCTGAAAACAAGTTTGTCGCTTGAGATGACTAAGATGTAGACGATAAGTCTTATGCTGATGACGATAGTGATGAAGGAAACGGAAAAGGAAGAGGTTGTGATGATCACTTATGTCTATTATGAAAGTGACGGTTGTCATGCTGGATAAGAAACACACCCAACCGCAGGCTCTACTCTGAATAACGGCCACTCGCTGACTTAATTACGTTTAACTCTGCCTATAGAAATGTTGAACTGTAAGTCACGACGTAGAATAATCAAATCAAACGAGTTGATAGCAGTCCATTTGCTCGATCACAAAATCGTTGTGGTAATCCGCCATCTTGAATGGAATTGTGAAGACCTGAATGTTGCAGTTCCGTAATTAGTACATTTCATAAAGTTGAAGAACACTGGCTATGTTTCCAAGGCGACGATTGCACCGCCGGAAGTAATTCTTGCTTAACGAAAGAGCGCATGCGCTAAATAAAAATGAACTTTGGTTTGAAGCGGGCGTGGGTGGGTTAAAATGTTTCTCGACTGAGGCAAATATGAAGGAAGTCCGCCTATCGCTGACAGTGGACAGAGTGGTTTGTTTTACTGTCGCGACGCCATTCTTAGATTACACATTCAATTTCCTCTTGCAGAAGGCAACGGAAGAAGAGCGGAAAATGAAAGAAAATAAAGAGTGAACATTTTACAAAGGAATATGAATGGAGAGGAAGAAAAAGGTGGGAGTTAAGAAGAACTAGGAAGTAACAGAGAGGAAATACGCGGAAGGACGTGAATGAATAGAGATACACAGCCATGGGTACGCAATGATGGGGTTAGAAGGAAAAACGTATTGTTCTAAATTGTACGGAAGGAAGGAAACAGTGGAAGGAAGGTATTAAGGAGGAAGGAAAACAAAAATGGATAATCAATATGAAAACAGAAAACGAGAAAAAAACAAAATGAAGGAGGGAAATAAAAGAAGGGCGTAAGGAAAACATGGCGGAACAAAAACGGCGAGATTAATTTAAAAAGTGAAAGAATAAAAAATACAGTGGATGAAAGAAAAGAAGTGATTGGTCAAGTGAAGATTAAGAGCGAGAAGAAAGGGGGTTAGGGTTAGGGTTAGGGTTAGAAAAAAGAAAGGGGGTAATTGGGAATCAAAGAATGGGTAAAGAAACTTAAAAGTGTATAAAGAGAGGGAATAAACGAAAACAGGAATGACGTAAGAATCGACTGAACGGATATGGAGTAAGAGGGAAGAGGAAAGACAGAAAGAAAGAAATACTGAGTGATGGAAGAAAAGGATGCAAGAAAGAAACGAATTGGATAGCCAAGGCGATAGAAATTAAGATGAAATACGTGAGTAGAAGCACAAATCAGTGGATAAATGAGGTGAGCAGACATTGTTTCAATTTAAAAGGAAGGAAACAATTGAGTGAAAAAAAGGAACAATGAACAAATGCAAAACAGAAAGAAAGAAAAATCGGTTATAGTAAAGATTGGCTTCTCTTTTTGCCTTCCGGTTTCTGCCCCACAGACTAGACGACGGGAACAAAAGATATGGTCCCCTGCGATGAATCATTATCTTCCTCTCAGACCACATGGAACTCTCCTTTTCTACACGTTAAGAATGGATTTCTTGCCGCTTGCCCATGTCTAACTATATCAGCAAATTGGCAGCAGAGACCAGAAATTAAAAATTGTAGGCAATATGATTCTGACCTCCTCCTCCCCCTCCTCCTCCTCAAAAAGATAATGAAATAGTGAAAAAATAGAAATGAAGCCGAAAATGAAGGACAGAAATGAAGATGAAATGAAGAAGCGATAAAATGAATGGTAAGAAAAGACGAAAAGATAAAAGGAAAGAAAGAATTATGAAAAATATGAAGTGATAGCGAAAAGAAACGTGGAAAAATAAAGAATGCATTTGATGAAAAGTAGAAACAAAAGGCATAAGAATGCAAGAAAAAAAGGGAAAGAACGAAAATAGTTGACAAAAAAAATTAACAGACAAAAATAAAAGGAGAAATGAAGAATAGAAAGGCAAGTTTAGCAAGAAAAAACGACAGGACAAGAAATGAGAATAAACGAAGGGGGAGATAATCGATATAATAAATGAAAACAAAAAATGGAATGAAGAAGAGAAGAAAAAAAGCAATAATTAGAATGACTTTTAAATTGGAATAAACGAAATCAAGAAATACATGATGAGTAAAACGATGGGTGAAGGATACTTCTGCAGTTTAAATCCCGTTTTACCGTGAGTCTCGCTCGGCAACGCGCAGCAACGCCCGGCGAACAATAAAAATCGCTAGATTATGCCGAGCAAACGGATGTGAATACAAAAAATTTAAAAAAAGGAATAAAATATAATAAAATAAAATAAACCTATCGTAATAAATTCATAAAAATTTTGTTATTATTAAATGTTTTTTTTTATATAGAAGTGTTTTTTCATGGAACTAGTAAACAAATATTTTTTTGTTTCGTTTGTTTTGTTTTTTGTTTTGTTTTTTGTATGATAAGTTATTTTTCTTTGACTGAACGAAATATATATCTTTTGTTTCAAGAAACAAAGGACATATTTTATTTTTATTTTTGGGATGCATACATTTTCCGTAAAACTTTTGTCTTCAAATAAAAGGTGTATTTTTTGTATTTTTAACAATTTTGGATTTTGTTTCCAAAGAAAAACCTTTTTGTGTGTGTGTTTTGTAAGTAACTGGCAATGGCATAATTTTTAATACATTTTCTGCAAAACAAATTGTGTAAAAATATTATATATATATATATATATATATATATATATATATATATATATATATATCTGTGTGTGGGTGTGTGTGTGTGTGTGTGTGTGTGTGTGTGTGTGTGTGTGTGTGTGTGTGTTACATTTATTGTTGGAATTAAGGTTACATTTTTGGGTGGCCAACTTGTAGTTTCCTGAGGGTAAGCTATTTCTTTAGGAATAGTAGTTTCTGCCGGTTGAAAGAAAACTTTAATTTTCCTTCATTGTAACAGGAATAAAAGCGTATTGTTTAAAACGCAATGAACCCCCCACTTTTTTTTTCTTCCAAATTTGGTGTCGTCTGCTCGTTCACATCTCTTTTTGCCACTTAGTTTCTCAGCAAATAAGCTCATTCGGCGTTTTTCCGGACCGGTTTTCCTCGTCCCCCATGGCGTTACCGAGTGAGACTCTAGGTAAAACGGAATTTAACCTGCAAAAGTAATGAGGAACGAATATAAGCGGAAGAGGAAATGAGAGGAAAACGGAAAGAAGCAAAAAATAAAACCTAGAAGTAAGAATGAAAATACATGAAGCAAGTATGAAGGGGGAATGAACAGGCCATGAACAGAAAGTCGAGGAGATACGAATTTAAAAACGAATGTAGAAATAAAGGAAGTAAAGAAACAAACAAGACGTGAAAATTGATAGAGCAAATTGAAAGAATGGGTTAAGAAAAGAGAGAAAAGGGTAAAAATACGGAAATATAAACAGGAAGAAGAAAAAATAAGAACGGAAGAAATAATCGATATAATAAATGGAAAATAGGGAAACTATAAAAACATATTGAAACATAAATTTTTTATACTAGACAAAACAAGGACATCGCTCTAAATAAGGCATAAAGTTCCTATTTACAATATCCCTCCACGGGACAGAGTTAGACACCAGGGTCGTTTTTTTAGTTAATTCATGTGAAGAGCTACCAAAATGAAAGGCAGTCAACACAAAGACATATTCGACCATTTCG
This sequence comes from Euprymna scolopes, assembly GCF_053919585.1. Lineage (NCBI taxonomy): Eukaryota > Metazoa > Mollusca > Cephalopoda > Sepiida > Sepiolidae > Euprymna > Euprymna scolopes. The sequence goes on along the minus strand of NC_136482.1, from coordinate 16,073,453 downwards.
CCTAATAAAACCAAGACTAACAGTAAAAAAAAACATTCAGCAGGAAGAGAGTTCAACAAAATTTCGATTTTGGGAAAGAATCTACTAGAATAGAAAGCTGTTTTACACCAAGGTATCAAAGTAGCGGATTAATGGAGACCACTAGACCAACGAGTCAAACAAGTTTGAACAAAGAAGGCAGGTAATAAGTTAAACAATTTTGAAGAACAATAATATTTATAGACAAAGCATCGGGTCTGTGAGAGATAGAGGTTTCAGAGCTGAAGAAAATGTGGTGCCTATCAAATTACAGATACTGTCAAGTATCCTAAAATGGGAGAAAGATTCACCAACTCAAATATAAAAACAATACTCAGTACATGATAGTAATATTGTAGAGATGAAAAATAGTCTCCGATTAAAGTATTAAAACCGATAATGAGAGCCGATTTTACGAGAAACAAAAAGTACGATGAAACTAATATTGTTATATAGACCCCATGTTCGGTTTTTGCATCGCTGATGCAAACTGGTTCACGGGCACCAAAATATGTATATGTTACATATAGGGGTTTCATTAAAAGAGAGTCTTAGAGATAAAGAGATGTTGTTGTAAGAGACTTAGAGAGATTGTTCATGTTATGAGAGATTGTTCATGTTATTACGATTCTTATATATTAAATGTTCATTCCTTAGACGTGTAGAAGAAGAAACTCTTAGAGTGAGGAGATAATGTTCAGACAGTCTTAGTGTAGATATGAGATGTAGATTCACATTGTGGATATGAGATGTGTATGTTAAGACATTTTATAACACAGACATATAATAACAATTCACTTTACCTTTTTGTAAGAATCACAAACATAAGACGACGCTTTATCAAAACACATAATGGGTTTATTTCTTCACTACCGGTCGTGGTTTTCATCATCAAGAATTCAAAGTTTCACATTTTAGTTTCAAAGTGACCGTCTCGCTTCCTAGACGTTCGAATTTCAAACTCCAGACTCTCTCTGAGTTTCTCACCGACTGTGTCCAACTAACTAACTCTCACTTCCTATATTGAGAAATCCATGCATGCCCGGCCAACGTGATCAAACTCACGTGCCATCACATGCGCGAGTCGCACGTTTCCCGAACATTCTGATTTTTCAATAACCTATTTTTTTCTTTATTTTCACAAAGGAATTCAACCTACATATCTGATTTATTTAACCCATATTTTATTATCCACATTCTTTCTAACAGTTGAATAGTTTATTTATTATTTATTTCATCAGAATTAACAATTTACTGGACATTCCATTTTAACCTATTGTTCTTTAAAACTTATATCCAAGGTTCGATTTCTGCTTTCTCTCATTTTATTTTCATTTTAAGTTATCTCTATTTTTATACTTACATGAAAAGGGGACAGCCCTTATCATGTAACAATATATGAACTTCAAGAAATATCGATTAGTTTCAGAGTCGATATCTCATCAAGAGCAGAGCCATCACTGAGAATATCAGGTTGAAAAGCGACACACCTACAATAATATCTATTTCCGAAAAAAATATCGTGATTAATTTTGTAAGGCGCATTGTATTCATTAGGCTATAATATACACCTAGCAGTCCAATCAAGGAGAACTGTTTCTTTATTCTTTCTCCAAAAACAAGAAATATTGTCACTTGGATGTGGGATGGAATATATAGTTTAGAATTTGTATCTACATTTGGATATGGAATCGTGCCTGTTGGAAGTTTAATCGCGAGTTATCTGTTCGCATTATATTTAAACATATGCATGTTAATACAGTAAAGGAACCAAGAAACAGAAAGGGATTTCCAAAGTCAAGCAGTCCGGTAGAAATAAAAAACTACCAATTGCCATGAATAATAACAACTTACCAGAGAGCTCATCTTTCAAACTATTCGACTTAACATTTACAGGCAAAATGAAACGAAATAAATACATTGTAGATATTGCCAAGGCTGTGCAGAGAAGGTGGGCACATTCTATCTTGCTTGTAACTTACTTAGACCATAGAGTATCCATATATATTTACAAAGCCACCATTCGCCCCTGTATTTAGTATTGTTTCCACATATGGGCTGGTGCAGCTACAACTGGTCTTTTGTTCTTAGACAGGGTAAATGTTAGTCCCAAATCTCATAGGTCTCACAAGCTCCAACCTCTGTCTTATCGCCGTAATATTTCCCACATGTTACTTTTTTTACAAAGGAGTTACCACTTATCAATGCCCCGAGGCCACTCGAGGATAGGGGTTAATAAATGTACAGTGGCCAATGGGACAGTGTTAGAGTAATTGTTAATGATGGAAATTTGGTAAATTGGATTACATCAAGAACTTGTTTACGTTGGACTTGAAGACGACCATATTATAGTCAGCTGGAAAGCAGGCAAATGGAAGAGAATTCCACAGGTGTGCAGTTCTAAGAAAGAAACTTTGTTCATGGAATCTACGTTTAGGTTTAGGCATGGATAAGGAGTGGGGAAAATTATTGATAGTCTTTTCAGCTAGACGAAGGTGAGGGGGCCATAGATTGGAGCTCAGACAAGCACTTAAAATAAAGATAAAGCAGAGACAGGCTCGCAACGCTTCTTCTGTGAGACAGAGGTTGCAGGGAAGAGAAAAGGGCATCCCCACTAGGCTCTATTTTGAACTCTGTCAAGGCAGGATAAGATATTTCTAGCAGCTTCTGTCCAAATGTAACAACAACACTCTATCTGTGGACGTGCCTGGTTACTATTTTATAAATACTTTAATCGAATGTGCTCTGGTAAACTCGTAGCAGTTTTGTCCTCCCGACTCGCAGCAATTTTTCCTCCCGACTTAATTGACAAGCAGCAACATGTCACCTTTCAATTTTGAGGTCCCTAGATGCTGAAAAAGACATCTATGCTAATAGTTTGTTTTTCCCCTTCGGACAGTTGGACTTTGGAATTTACTCCTTGTTTCCTGCTTTCCTGACTGTACTAACCTGCAAAAAATTAAATAGAATGTGAGCACTCGCTGCTCAACTCTCCCACAGTCTTCAGATAGATACGATTCTTAATAGTAGTCCGTTACTCTTAAGTGGCAAAATACATTGTTTTGGAATGAAATAGAATAAATAAGAAGGATAGAACATAAATATAGACAGAAACAAAATAAAAACAGAAAATAACTTGAAGAATAAAGCGAAAGTAGGGAAAAAATTAAGGAACGATAAAAAGCAAATAAAGCATAGGTCTCTCTTGAATTGCAAAATAATAAGTTCTTTTATTTGAGATTTGCATTTAAGAGAGCTATTCTGATTGGGCTTTTTTTTAAATTATTTTTCCTATCTCATGATTAATCAAATATTTCGTTTCACTAATGCAAGCGAAGCTTTTAGTTAGATGATAAAATAGGGGATTGGCCGATTAAGCATATTAGCATAATGTTTCGTTCTACTATATATCTTCATTATCAGTTGTATTTCTAGTAGACTTAGTAATGTTACAAGAACATGTCCCTTTTTATGTAAGTAAAAATGAGATAGGATAGACCGAGAATTCGAACCTGCAAAGCTAGGTTTGGAATTAAGATTCAGGAGAATTCCCATTGTTTAGTGTAATATAAAATAGCAGATATGTTTGTTTGAAAAGGAATTCGATTGTTTAGAAATGTTATTGTAAAAAGGAATTTTGATTGTTGAATTCTTTTTTATGAAAATTGAATTGAAAGAAGGTCAGTTAGAAAAACGAACAATAGCAAATTTAAATATGTTGGAAAATAGTTCAGGTCGACAATAGGTTAGAAGAATTCGGTCTGCAGACATGTGTGAGCATGCATGTTTTAGCCACGTGAGTTCAGGACCACGTGAGTTGAGCGCATTCTCGGACATGGCGAACGAGACATGTGAGTCATTTTCAGGCCACGGGATCGATCAAGCACGTTTTTGGCCATGCGATGACGTCATGGATGAGAAATGAATTCTCATTATAGTTGCTAGTGTGAGACAAAAACAGTCAGAACAGAGACCGAGAGAGAGTCGGACAGACAGAGAGGGTCAGACAGGAGAGTCGAGTCTGGATCGAATCCCCCTTTGGAAGCGAAGGGTTAAAAGTTGTAATCATGTAATGACTTTGAATTTCTGAATGTCTTCATTGACCGGTTGAAGAAATAAAGAAACATCATCATTTTGTAACTGTGTCTTGTGTTTTGTCATTCTCAACAAGGAAAGGTAAAGTGAAATTGTATTTATCATCTTGATAATGAACATTGTATAAACCACATCTTTAAGTAATGTGTCTCTCCATCATTTTAAGAAATGTGCCTCCCTCTCTATCAAGAAGTAATGAATGCCCTCTCCTGTGATAAAAGAACTGATAACTCATCCCTCTCCTAAAACATGTGTTAAGAAGATATATGTTATACGAACCACAAACTGTAAAATGTATACATGTATCTCTTCTATCTCTCCCTCCCCCCTCTCTCTCTCTCTCTCTCTCTCTCTCTCTCTCTCTCTAAATATGACCCTTATGCAACAGTAACGTTTTACATAGTAAATCTATATTTTGATCACCTGAATTGGTCAACGAGAACGAACGAGATGTCGTTTTTGTTGTCGTCAATGTCGTCTATTCTTGAATTAAACCCAGTGCTCATCTATACTATTAATAAAATTCTAAATTTTTATTTATTTATTTATTTATGTGTGTATACATATACCAATAAAACTTTCGAATAGAATAAATTCTTTTTACCCCTGAAAAGTCTGAGTGCATAGATTGTTCTCATCTTTATATTGTGCGTAACGAACAAGACCGATCACAAAACGCCTGAAATAATGGTTTGGGGGTCGTTTTGTGCAATTGTCGAAAAAGTTACGTGCCCATGTCAACGGAATTTAGCACTGTCTGTATACACTCGCAGTAACATCTTTCTGCATACGGACAGGACTTGTGGCGCAGTGGATAACGTGTCTGACTACGGACCAGAAGATTTCAGGTTCGAATCCTGATAAGTTCGTATTAATTTTAACCATCATTTTATCCAACGTTTACTCATTATCCTTATCCTTCGTTAGGGTATTTTTGTTTTTAGAATGATTTTGTTTTGTGCCTATGGTAGTTTCCCATACTCTGAGTTCACATGGTAAACATTGATGGTAAGACGATGTTGAGTGTACTTGATGTTGAGTGTACTTGATGTTGAGTGTACTCGATTTTGTGTTTGACTCGGCGTTGTGTGTGCCGATGTAGCGCAGCTGCTAGTGAAGGATAACGTAAGAGAAAAGATTATAAGAAACAACAGAAAGTTAAATGGGAACAAATGAAAATAATCTCATAGATGAGATCTACTGAAACAAGCACCATATTATTCTAAAACATACAACCAAAGACATTACCCCGTCATTTAGTCCTCAAATTCCATGAACGATGGTTCTTATATAGGAGGAATAATTGTAGTTACTCAAGTGATTTCATATCTTGTCTGGAACGATTTCCATAAACTGAATATGAAATGTAATAAATAGCATTTCTCCGACTCGGATTAAATGTGCAACGAAAGACATCGACCACGTCCATGTTTCGGAGGCGGCAAGGAGCTTATTTCCTTTGATCTACTCCATTTAGGAGAACATTGGATTATTGACTTTCAACCTCGTTACCACCATCCGTAAAATAAATACCAAGAGAAATAGTAATGCAATGCTTGTAGTGGGATCAAAACATCATCTCTAGAGAATCGGCATTCCCGATATAAATTTCCCTTGTGTCTTACATTGCCGCTGGGCGAAGCAAATAAGCAAATGTGTATGTTTGCTGAACTCAGAGTTCAGTATTTTTTTGATCTTGTCTCCTTATGCCAAATAGCTTCATGCCGTGCCCAAAGCGATTTCAATAAAAAAAAGCATCATCAGAGAATTAGCAAAAGAGAAGTTCGAGTTTGTGAATATATTGCTGACCATATTTTCGTGTGCTTCTCATTGAACGGCGATGGTTGGACGATTATTGAAGTAAGTCGGTGGAATTGTCAAACATAGAATGAATTTAATTTATGCCAAATATGGTTGGATTGAAGAAAGGATTTAAATATTATTGAAAGCTCCGTGGGTGGAAATTTATTTGGGTCATACAAAGAAAAACGAAAAAAAAAATAAACGATTTATAATTCATTAGAGAGTGAGAGAGAGAGAGAGAGAGAGAGAGGAGCAAAGAATGAGACAGTGTGTGGGTTCGTGTGCGTGTATATACATACATATGTGTGTGTGTGTGTGTGTGTGTGTGTGTGTGTGTGTGTGTGTGTGTGTGTGTGTGTGTGTGTGATACATCTTATTAGTGTGTGAGTTCACAGACAGGAATCTTGTCTGCATCCATATCTCGGCGTGGCCTTTGACGTATTGAACGTGGAAACCGGTCGGCCTGAAAGCGTTCCCGTGTCTCTCTGTTTATCTTGCATCGCCATCTTTTCTATTTTGGTTTGTATCTTTGATATTTTGCTCGCTTCATCCCGGTGCAGCCGCCATTGTCTCATCCTTTCAGCCGGTAAACAATTTAAAGTTAGCATTTATTTCCCTTCCCTTTTCTCCGTCCATCTCAAATCGGTTAACATTTATATCTATTACATTTCATCAATTTTACCTTTCGCCTCCGACCAACAACCGTACTGGAATAAATCAGTTAACGTTTCCGTCTACATACACAACGACAGTTTACGAAGATCTATATCATTTCTGTAAGCATAGAAGCAACTGAACTCATGAAAAAGAATTTTTTTTTAAATACCCGTCAAATATACACGGTGAATAAAGTGTAAGAGAAATTCAAACAATTGAACATAAAGGGTCGGTTAGAATTTTGAAAAGATCTCTCGGTTGGCATATATGAGATAATGAGTGAATGGCTGGTATCCAGTAGGATGCTCTAATCTCAGCTTGAACAAAGGGAAAAAAATATAAAAGAAAACAATATATCTAGGTTTAATTCCATCTACTACTTCTTCATTTTCTTCTTCTTATTATTATTATTATTATTATTGTTGTTATTATTATTATTATTATTGTTGTTGTTGTTGTTGTTGTTGTTGTTGTTCTAATTATCCTGCTTACTATTTCTATTATTGGCTCACAAGGAGCTTCCACACAGGTCATCAAAGATCTCATTGAATACAATCCCTGGAAGCTGAGTGACAACAAGTCTCCCCAGATTTCTCAATTCTCTCCGCCCTTTTCGATAACATTTGTAAATAAGTTTGCGTCATCGCAATAGCTGGTTGCCATTGATTTTTCGTTGGCAGCTGCCATTGGTCTCTACTGAAATTGGTTGGCAATAAGCCTACCCAAGGTCCCAGTTTTTCTTCTGGAGGTCTGGTCAGTGCTTACTCTTCGGTCTTTCTTTCCACCTTGACTACTTAGCTATTCGGTTACATTCTTTATTTGAGGGGGAATGGGAGCAGTGGTGTAATGGGTATGGGGTTTTGTTCTAATAATTCTAATTATAATGATTGTTTAGTTATGTTGGGACAACATCGGGTGGCCTTGCTGTTGGTCGATTAAGAACATCGACTATCATTATTACAAAAGTAAAATGTTAAGTAATGAATGTTATCATTGCTTTATAACTCATGTAGAAAAAGGTATGCAGAGAAAATGTTATTGAAACAATGGAATGTTTAGTACAAAATTTTGGTTAACTTAGAAATAATAAAAAGAAAAGAATGTGGTGAATATAAGCAGAGTTGATTTTCAAACGTAGGAAACGATACAATAAATTTATTCAGAAAACGTGGTTGAAAATCACGTGTTAGGTCTTTGTGAGTTGAATTGCGCCATAGCATGGAATACTTACATATATACAAGAGAGTTAGAAGGTAGAGGAGAGGGGGCAGAGCGAGAGAGATGGCTAGACGGATGAAGAGTGTTGGAGAAAGGGTGGTAGTGGGCATGTACAGGGGTGAAGCAGGGTCTAAGACAATTGTGCAATCTTCCACAAGGAAAGATGGTGAAATAAAAGCTGTCTAAAATATAACCAAAGACTCTTGGTTGTTTCTTTGGAAGAAATGTTCCTTTCAGTTTGTGGCAGAGTCATCAAACAAGATCTGGATTAACAAATGCATGATTTTTTTATTGGCATGATACATAACCAAACAGGAGTGTGTTCTGTTCCCTTTTAACTCATCATATACCCGACGCACTTCATATATAGCGATTTTCATATATATATATATATATATATATATATATATATATATATATATATATATATATATATATATATATATATATAGTAATGAAATCAAAGGGATGTAGTGTTTACCTAATATAAACAATAGTAAACTTTAAATTAATATAAATAACAGTATTTACATATAGAAAATTTAATCCCAACCGAATAAAAAAGCTCAATACGCAATAGAGAGTGGAGCTTATTGTAAGAGAAAGAAAATTAAAACTGTAATTTGAAATTTACAATCAAAATTTATTGTCCAATTGAATACTCCCAAAAACAATTTACAAAGTCCTTATTCCGCGGAGTTTCAAAGAATGCTATTTTTGTTATTTTTCTCATCAGAGGACATAAGGAATCATCACATTATATTTGTAGCAAGGCTAGAATTTGCTAGTTTTTTTGGAGTATTCAGTCGAACAATAAATTTGGATTGTAAAGTTCAACTTACAGTTTTAATTTTCTTTCTCTTATATATATACTATTATGTTTTGACATCGTTGGAAATACCTAAGTTCGATTTGTTTACACAAAGAGCATCGATTTATACGCTAATGGCAATTCGTGTATAACCTCTCAATATTCTCAACTCTAGATAAGGAGCATTATAGTCATCACATACAGTACTGTTTCGCTGTTTCACAGCTCATAAGTGCGGCTAGACAGGCAACTACCTCAAGCCAGGATTGAAATATATATATATATATATATATATATATATATATATATATATATATATATATAATTTTAGTTCCTTCAGCTGTACTCGAAACCGAAACCAAAACCTATAAAGAATTCTTGATAAAATTATTGATAAAAAACATAGATTACTAAGGTGCCATCAGCTAAAATCGAAACAGAAACCAAAACTTATGAAGAATTATTGATAAAATTATTTTTTTTTAAATAGATTATTGGAGTGCTATTAGCTATAATCGAAACCAAAACTCATGAGGAATTTTTGATAAAATTAATTGTAAAAAATTGAATGACTTCAGTGTCATCACCTATGATCGAAACCGAAACAAAAGATTATGAAGAATTCTTAGTAAATTTATTTATTACAAGAAATGGAAGTGCATTACAATTAAACGACCGGGATGTTAGCGTGACACAGAAAATAAAACACAAGCAATAGTATTAATATATAGTTGTTTATTATTATTATTATTATTATTATTATTATTATTATTATTATTATTATTATTATTATTATTGTTGTTGTTGTTGTTGTTGTTGTAATTATTGTTGTTATTATTATTATTGTTATTGTTATAATTATTATTGTTGTTATTATTATTGTTATTGTTATAGTTATTATTATTTTATTTTTATTATTATTATTATTATTGTTACTATTATTATTATTACTATTATTATTGTTATTATTGTTGTTATTATTATTACTATTATTATTATTATTGTTGTTATTATTGTTATTATTATTATTGTTATTATTATTATTATTGTTATTATTATTGTTACTGTTATTATTATTGTTGTTATTATTATTGTTATTTTTGTAGTTATTATTTTATTTTTGTTATTATTATTATTATTATTATTATTATTATTATTATTATTATTATTATTATTATTATTATTATTATTATTATTGTTAGGAACTTTGTTGGAAAAAGTGTTGCATTTCGGCAGAACAACCTTTCCGGAACAATCAGTCTCAGCTGTATAAAGAATTAAATGGTAGTAAACAGGCGGGAAATAACAACACTGCAAATGCAAAAGATGCAAGGAAGTTCTGGAGTGGGATTTGGTCTGTCGAAGGGCGATATAATGAGAAGGCTAGCTGGTTGGCAGAGGTCAGAGAAAAGCTATCAGAAATGCAGCAGATGAAGAACGTTGAGATAACCATCGATGGCGTTAAAGCTGGCATACGAAGGATGAAAAACTGGAAGGCACCTGGTCCAGATGGAGTGATGGGTTTCTGGTTTAAACAGTTCTCATGCCTTTATCCACCTATAGCTGCTGCTCTACAAAGGGTTGTAGAGTTGGGAGATGTCCCTGATTGGCTTGTGAAGGGAAGAACAACACTGATTAGGAAAGATCCTGCAAAAGCAACAGATGCCAATAATTATATACCAATTACATGCCTGCCATTGATGTGGAAACTTTTGACTGGAATATCTGCAGAGAAAATTTATGAACATCTAGAGAGTAATGGTGTTTTTCCTGACGAACAAAGGGGGTGCCGGAAAGGCTCGAGAGGTACTAAAGAGCAACTACTAATTGATAAAGCAATAATGCAGGATGCGAAGAATAAGAAGAAGAAGAAGAAGAAGAAGAAGAAGAGGAATCTTAGCGTAGCATAGATCGATTACAGAAAGGCTTACGACATGGTTCCTTATTCATGGATACGTGAATCACTATTGATGATGAAGGTTGCTGAGAATGTGGTAGGGCTTTTGGAGACAAGTATGGCTCAATGGAAAACGGTGCTGACAACAATCAGAGAGGGGATGGGGCAGGTTGGCATTAAACGTGGGATATTTCAAGGAGATTCGTTATCGTCACTTCTTTTTGTAATGATAATGATGCCACTGAGCATCCTCTTGAAGAGAGAAAAATTGGGGAATAACTTTGGATCTGGTGACAGACGCCTCAACCACCTACTGTTTATGGATTATTTGAAAATATTCGGTAGAAATGAAAAGGAAATGAAGAGACTGGTAGAACTTGTAGGGACATACTCAGGAGACATTGGGATGGAGTTTGGGATTAGTAAATGTGCGGTGCTGGTGATGAAAAGAGGAGTAAAGATTCATTCAAATGGAATAGTGCTGCTAAATGGAGAAATCATGAAAGAAATAGAAGATACAAGATATAAGTATTTAGGAGTGCTGGAGGGTGTAGGCATCATGAACAGAGAAATGAAAGAAAAAGTCAGGAAGGAGTATCTTAGAAGAGCGAAACTAATTGCAAAGTCGAAACTGTATGGAGGAAATCTAATGAAAGCAGTAAATGCATGGGCAGTCAGTGTTTTGAGATACAGTGCGGGAATTTTAGAATGGTCTGACAAGGATTTGCATGACATGCATATCAAAACAAGAAAAGTTTTAGCAATGTTTGGTATATTTCACATTCTAAGTAGCGTAGCAAAGCTGTATCAAAAGAGGAAAGATGGTGGGAGAGGATTGAAAAGTGTAAAAGATTGTGTTAGAACCGAGGAGATGTCGTTGAAGGAGCATGTGGTTAGAAGTGGGGAGTGGATGCCTAAGATTTTGGCCAATGAAGTAGAGGTATGTGAGACCAAGGCTGATTATGTGAAACGTATGGATAGATAAAGGGCAGAGGAACTGGCTAGGAAGAAAATGCATGGAAGGTTCTTCCAGGATATAGCAGAAGTGACTGATGAAAGATCATGGCAATGGCTTAGAGCTGGGTATTTGGCTGAGAGTACTGAAGCTTTTGTTTGTGCAGCCCAAGAGCAGGCATTAGGAACACGATTGTTCAAAAAAACTGGTTCTAGGAGAGGAAATTACTGAAGAATGCCGGATTTGTCGTAAGACCTCAGAGTCAATTGCGCACCTTGCAGCAGGGTATAGTTGACTGACCCAGAGAGAGTAACGCAAAAGAGACGATCGCATGGGACTCCGGATATATTGGGAGGTGTGTAAGAAGGTTGGGGTGAAGTGTGCTGGAAAATGGTTTGAGGAGGTGCCTGATGAAGTGAGAACAAGTGAGGATGGCATGGTAGAGGTATGGTGGGACAAAAGTGTCATAACGACCAAGCAATTGGAACATAATCGTCCGGATTTGGTCGTCATTGACAAGGTTTTAAAAAACTGGCAGATTGTAGACTTCTCAGTACACTGAGACAGGAATGTGAGAGAGAAGGAGAATGAGAAGTTGAGCAATTATGCTCCATTGGCCTTGGAGATAAGGCGTATACACGGGGCTAAAACACTAATAATCCCGGTCGTAGTTGGTACACTAGTAATATCAAGTCGTCTGGAGGAACAATTGAAAAAACTACAAATCCCCGATGTCTTAGGTGGCCTTCAAACCTCTGCAATTATAGGTACCAGTAACATCCTTAGGAAACCCCTTGATCTTTGAAGCTCATGGTTTGAAGCCGGGATTAAGGGAAATCCTCTGGAAATGAATCCCATCCTTTTTCCAGAGAGACGTTCATAAACGAAATCAGAATTATTGTTATTGTTATTATTATTATTATTGTTATTATTATTATTATTATTATTATTATTATTATTATTATTATTATTATTATTATTATTATTATTTCTTCGTGTCACTTACATTTAGTTTTTGTTTGTCTTCTTCATACGTTTTATTTTTTTCCCATTCCTCTATTTATTCCGTTTGTACTTTTTATTTTTCTGTCTTTTACTAGAGAGTTACCATTTATCAAGGTCCGAAGGCCACTCGAGTATAAACGTTAATGAGTGTCAAGTGGATGATGATCCAACACTGGGATGATTGGTAGTGATAAAAACTGGGTTGAATTTTTTTTTATTTAAGTTCACCATTCAGCAAGAACTTGTTTACATTAGATTTGAAAGCGACCAGACATATTCCCGCACAATTGTGTTTCACAGACGAATATTTCTAGAAAGGACACTTGCCTCATAGACGTTTAGTTTAGTTTCTTATGCCTACTTGTTTTTTTTTTCGTCTTGTTTTGTTTTACATATTCTTTTTCTATTTATTCTAGCTTTTTTTCGTCTTTTTTTAATTCTTGTTTTTGTTGTCTTCATCTTTTTTCTAGTTTGTTTTTCTATTTTTACTACATCTTGTTTTTCGTATGCTCCTTCATTTTCTTTTACTTCTGTGTATGTGTGTGTGTGTGTGTGTGTGTGTATTAACTAGCCTCCGGGCCTTGCCCCGTCGTATAATACGCTTAAACATGATAATTTCATTTATGCAAATTGCGTATGTTATAGAATCAATCCTCTATTGCAAAAGATAGGTTCCTAAACGGTTGAACCTATGAAAAGGAATTCACACACATAAAGTGACTTTTATGTAATAGTAAACACACACACACACACACACACGTATATATATATATATATATATATATATATATATATATATATATATATAAAGGGGGTTAGAACAGTAGTTTAAAGAGCAGAGTGTATTTTAATGTGATAGTAAAATTACTTATTTAATTAAAATACAAGAATAGAACAGTGCTCGTTGTAATTCAGATATATAATAAGCTCGATAGGCAAATATCCTAGAGCTACTTTAATATTTAGTAATGTGATTGATAATTTGAAATTCAAATTAGAATTAAAAATTAAAAGTCTGTTTCATAAGAAGGAGCAACAACAAAGTCAATGTATACAATTGTTTCGGAAACGATGTTTTTATTATGATAGACATTAAACCACGGACAATAATTTTGACATATAGTTTGTTTTGTTTTTTTAAACAAAGTCTCCTCATCAGAAAAAGTATTGGAAGGGTTTTTTTAATATGTAAAAGACACCATAAATAAACCTAGTAATTTCAAAGTAAGGCAGATGTATCTTTTAATTGTTCGCCTTTTGAAAACCGTAATTATCGTCAAAGCATTCATTTGGAGGTTGATTGTAGCTTATAAATGTACGAAACAAAACGATCGTACAAATTGACTTTGTTGTTGTTCCTTCTTATGAAACAGATTTTTAATTTTTAATTCTAATGTGAATTTCAAACTATCAATCACATTACTATATATATATATATATATATATATATATATATATATATATTAGTTTTTTCATTGATGTTATGCATACAAAAATATAATATATATAGTAATTATGTCCTTGGTCATATGTAAGTCTGTATGCCAGAAGGGTAAATCTAATTACACAACCCTGCTAAATTATCTTGCTTTTTGTAAATATACCAACCTCGCTCTGCCTGCCCTTTTGTCATAATTATGAAACATCATAGCAATAGTAATAGCATATGTTACGTCATCCGTAGCATATGCTCTGAAAACAAAAGCTTACAACCAAAGTAAATCTTATTTCTAGATAATGTCATCAAACAAGAGCCACTAATATAGAAAGGGAGACTAGATATGCGTTCAGCAACGCGATTAGTTGGTTTCTGTATACAAACCCGTACACGTTCATCGACTGGAAACGTATTTATTTATAACTGTTTCTTTTGTACCTTTTTTTGTGATGCCTTCGCGATAAAAATGCATTTTGTAATCTGTTACATCGTAGCGATTCTTTCGCTCGATATAATCGAATGTCTTTTGTCCTGTTCGATAACTTGAATGATTTAGCTGATTTACACCAAAACCTGAGCACCCACTGCCATGTCTGATAGGAAACTGCAATTAAGCACCATTGGGTTTAAGCACTTTCTTCGTGGATCTGGAAAAAAGCGGTTTGAAAGCGAAACATTAAATTAACTCAAAACAAATCGTTCTTGTAGGTTATTGCATCTTATTGCATCTTATTTTCTTCATTTATGAATCATATTATTCATCTGTCTGGCCATTTTTTTAACTTTCACCTGAGCCACTTAGGAGTGAGAGATCAGATTTGCAGGAATACTAATTAGGGAGTTGGGCAGTGAGATGTCTGTTCATATTACACTTCAATTTCTGCATGTCCGTACAGTCAGGAAAGCAAGGGCTCGGGAGGGAATTCCAAAGTGCAGCAGTCCAAGGGAATAAGCTATTCGAGTAGGAGGCTTTATGGCATCTAGGGATCTCTAAAGTGTAGGGTGGGATTTTGCTGCTTGTTCGGTTTTTCTCCTCCCAAAGGTTGAGTCCGTAAACTAAGTGAACATTTAATTTTCGTCTCCCTAACTTATCAGCTACCTGTGTTATAATATATCTTTCTTGCGGTCTCTTGGTCTATTCGGACTTGAAGACAAGAATTCATCTGGTCTCGTGGGGTAGCAAGCTAAGTATTTTTACTTGAACTTACTAGAAGGTGTACATTGTGTATTTGAGTCAGTGTTAAGCCGTTTCTTGGGAATCGCAATTGATATTCTAATACGCTATTTTGAATATTGAGTTAGGATTTACTTGTCGGGTAAAATATCCTCAGATCAGTTTGTCCTGAGAGACTTTCCTACGGAGAGACCTTAGAGAGTCAAGGCGTTTGTTGATGATTCAAACCCTAGGAGCTAGTAGGTTTTTATGTGTTGTTTAACGGTATATCAACCCATTTTGTCGTTATTCAATACTTGATCTAGTTATTTTGGTTAAACGCTTTTATGTTTTAAGTTTTTTATAGTTTTAAATATTCATCCATGAGGTTTGATTGTGCTTAGTTGTTTTGTTGAGTGCAGAACATGATTAAGTTTTGCAAAACAAAAGGAAAATAAACAATTAAGTCAATGCTTCGTGCATTTTAGATCGGGAAGCGGATATCTTGAGGCAGCCTGATATGGTAGCAATTCAGACCCCCCTTCTCTTTGCATCATTCAATGTTACCATGCATTTTAGCCTGCTTCTACTAGATTTTTGATAAGGGTAATCACGCGCTTCTTGATAAATCGATGAAAGGTTGAAAATGTGTTCTGTCTTTATTATCATACTGGAAGATGAACCCGGCGTTGCCCGATGTTAAACGTAACGTTAAATATCTTTCAAAAATGAAGTAAAAGACGGAAAGAAACTGAGACAACTAAGTATTATGTTGTTGTTTTTTCTATACAGTACACTTTTTGGAAGTAAAAAATACTCGAGCAGAGATTGAAACCAAAACCTAAAGACAGCCAGTCAAGTACAATAACCATTAAACCAGCTTGAAACTATCTTTATAAAGTGTTTCCAAACCTCGTGAAGCAGTTTACAAACAGATACAAATCCGATGACACGTCACATAACAATTTTATCAGTTTGACCCCTTAGCAGTCCTATCTTTCCTGATAAAAACCGATCAAAACCTTTTCCGTGTGTCTGAATACCCTACAAACTAAATTGTAGATCAAAAATTCGTTGAGTACATAGGTTGAGAAGTGGCTTCACACGTATTCTCATTTTTATAGATATTTAGATATATTATGAGAAGTGGCAACATTCTATTTCTTTGTTTGACCGTATGCCCGTTCAGATTTTTCATGAAAACTCCTGGGCCTATCTAGCTGAAAATTAATAAGGAATTTTGTTATGATAATGTGCAGCGAACCAAGTATTATGGCATCTGTTCGTCGCACGGTTAGAGATTAAAACGGATTTATACGGATTAACAATCACAATATAATATTTACTCTAAAAGTTTTCTCGGAAACTATTAGACCAATATAACTGAAATTTATATGCATACACCTTTGTCGTGATGAAGTGCAATGAACTAAATAGTATGGTATCCGTTTTGTTTTTTACATGGAGGTCACCACTTATCAAGGCCCGGAGGCCACTGAGGGATAAGGGTTATTGCGTGTACAGTAATCAATGAGATAGTATTGTAGTAATCATTAGTATTGGATATTTGATAGTGTCTTACTTAAGAGGGCGGTTTGTCAGAAATTTGTTTATGTTGGACTTGAAGACATCCAAGTTGTAGTCAGGTTGGAAACAGGTAAATGGAAGAGAGTTCTACAGTCGTGCACTTCTGAGAAAGAAGCACTGCTCATGGAATCTACGTTTGGATTTAGGCACAGATAAAGAGTGAGGAAAATTATTGACAGTAGTTTTAGCCAGACGGGTGTTTATCGTGAAAGATTGCCGAGGAGGGGGGCGAGAGATTGGAGCTCAGACGAGCACTTGCCATGGAAATAAAGATAAAACAAAGACAGGCTCGCAACGTCTCTTCTTTGGGAGAGAGGCTGCAGGGAAGAGAAAAGGGCATCCCCCACTAAGCTACGGAGTCTATTTTGTACTCTGTCAAGGCAGGATAGGCTGTTTTTAGCAGCTCCTGTCCAGATGTGGCAGCAGTACTCCATCCTCGGAAGTACTTGGCTTTTAGATAGATAGAGAATTGCATCACTAGTGAAATATCTTTGATTAGGGATTAATGATTTTAATACAAAAATGAAAATAAATTTACTCATCTTTAACAATAAATTTTGCATAAAGGACTCATACGGAATCAACGGCCTATAACTTTTGCACATTTTAAACGAGATAAATATTTCTAGCTGATAGATAATTTGGTTGATTTTTACGTCCAGCGTTTCATACATACATATTTATGACACAACGAATACGAAGAAATTTTCTCAGGAAATATTACTATTACCCTCTCTCTCTCTCTCTCTCTCTCTCTCTCTCTCTCTCTCTCTCTCTCTCTCTCTCTCCCTCCCTCCCTCTCGCGCTCTCTCTCTATCTATCTCTCTATATATATCTATCTATCTATTTCTCTATCTATCTATTTCTCTCTTTTTCTCTTTCGCTTTCTCTTTTCCTCTTTATTTCTTCCGTCGTTTCCCAGTCTCTGCTATCACCTCAGGCTTTTTCGACTGAACAAGTGACAGTCTCCATTGAACAAAGGTCGTATTAATCTCAATTATACGACGCAAAAATGAATAAAAGAAAAATGATTCAATTTATCTCTTTTATACCCAAAAGTTTTCCCGGACGTTTTTGTCCTGTGAACAGTCGACGTGCGCTAATTTTCCACCATTCAATTTGAATTGGCCAGTTTATATTAGAATTTAGGAGATTCAGGCAAGATCCTTATTTTGTCCGGTTAATTATGACTTTTTTTTTGTTTATTTGTTTCTTGTTGATATTCTTTATTCACGCGTTTATTATCTCAAGATGTACACGAGGAAATTCCAAGACGTTATGGTATTATGACTTAGATATAGAATGCCAAACATTTTATTATATACAAATCTCTCTACTAGATGTAACTGACTTAACGAAAACAAATTACATTGTACTAAGCACCTGCAAAATACCCTCCACAGGACCGGTATTTTGCTGGTTTATAATAAAAGACCTCAGTAAACATAACATTTTTTACAACTCGCATCGTACATTACAACGATTAAACCTAGATATATGCTATTGGACCTTATGATTAGGGTCTTTATTTATGTTTCACTTTCGTTAGACTTCAGGGAGGCCAGTATCTTTTAATCTCTCAGTTAATATTTTATTTGCTTCACTTTTCAGTAGCTGTAGAAAAATACCTACACTTTCCTTTCAGCGACCATGGCTGTGCTTTTCTGCCTTTTAATTTCCTGTTTTCCTTTTACAAAAGAGACATCACTTATCAAGGCCCGGAGGCAACTCGAGGCTAAGGGATAATGAGTGTACGGATGTCAATGGTGAGATATAGCAATCGTTAGTAGTGGGAATTTGATAAATTGGATTACTTAAGGAGACGGCTCATCAAGAACTTGTTTACGTTGGCTCGATTGTAGTCAGTTGAAAAGTGGGAAAACGGAGCAGAGTTCCACAGGCATGCAGTTCTCAGAAAGAAGTTTTGTTCATGCAATATACGTTTAGGTTAAGGCACAGATAAAGAGTGGAGGAAATTGTTTATAGTGGTTTCAGTTAGACGATTGTTTTTCGGGAAAGTTAGACAAAGGAGGACCATAAATTGGAGCTCAGACGAGTACTTGCCATGAAAATAACGATAGAGACAGGCTCGCAAAGTCTCTTCTTTGGGAAAAATGTTGCAAGGAAAGGAAACGGGTATCCCACACTAGATTACGAATCTATTTTGAACTCTATCAAGGCAGGATAAGTCTTCTAGCAGTTTCTGCCCGGATGTAGCAACAGAACTTCATCCTTGGCTCTGATAGATATAGAAAAATGTTATTTTTATCTGCTAAATCTGCTTATGCTAGGGGACCAGGACCTCTAGTATCAAGGCCTGGTGGCTGACCCTTGTTGACCTTTTTTCATGGCTGTAGTGCCACTGCCAGAGGAAAGAAGGTTTAGTTTTTACCTCTTCTCGTCTGGTGTATAAAACAGGTTGAGGGGCTTGTTTAATCCTGGGTGTCGGCTTGCCAGTATGTATATTGTATACATTTTTTCTTAGAAATTCCTCATTATTCTCGATTTCTGATTGGGTATTAGAAACTGCCCTCTACTAATATAAGGGGGCGTATCCATTTGCAAACTGAAAAATGTGCTGGGTGCCTTGAGGAGACAGGGGATCATGTTTTTTTATTATTATTTGGTTAGTGGTTTACTTCCGATAAAAAGTATCCTACTTTCAACGCTCTACAAAACCTCTGTCCAGACAGACAGAAGACACCGGATGATGGTGTATAGTAGCTATTCAGTTTCTTTCGTTTCGTTAGACCAGATTGAGCACTGACATGAGGTTTACTACTTGCGTCCTTGATTATGAAAAATTCCAAGCGAGTATTTTGTTTGCGACGAATAACTTTATATATATATATATATATATATATATATATATATATATATATATATATATATATATACACGCACGCACACACACACATACACACACACACACACACATATATATATATATATATATATATATATATATATATATATTTCTGTGGAAATATGATTCTTTCAGTTATATTGTTACATATCGGGGTTTCATTGAGAGAGTCTTAGGAAGAGATGCTTAGAAGGCACAGTCTTAGAAGAGTTTGTCTTGCGAGAGATATGCTTAGAAAGAGTCTTATTACAGTGAGGGATGTTGTACGACTCAGAGAGAGAGATTGTTCATGTTAGAGAGACTTCATGTTAGGAGGGATTCTTATATATTAAAATGTTCATTTCTTTGTTGTGTAGAATGGAAGAGAAGGAGAAAGCTCTTGAGTGAAGGGATATAGTGTTCAGACAGTTCGGACATTATGTAGACATGATGATGTTGAGACGTGTATGTAAAGACATATATTAACACAAATACATAATACAACTGGACTTTACCTTTCTGTAGGAATCATAAGACACAAGACGAGCTTTACAAAAAACACTTGATGGTTTATTCTTCACACGGCCGTGATTCCATCATCAAGAATTCAAAGTTTCACATTTTTTCTTGAAGTGACGTCTCGCTTCCAGACGTCTGAATCCCTCTGAGTTTTCTCACTGACTGGTTTCTAACTAAAGTTTTTCTCTATTCTAGAACTTTCTATTTTCCGTGACGTCATACACATGTTAAAACATGTGCATTCTTCCACGTGTCCTGGACATACGTGTCCCAAAACTTTTCCTATTTCTACAAAAGGAATTTTTACCTATATTCAATATGTTAAAAACATTATCTTATAAGCTGCATTCTTTCAATTTAAAATTTCATAATAAACTTGACAGCTCACATTCTTTTCTTGAAATATTTATCTATTTCTAAACAAATGTTTTGTTTTACATTTTTAAATTCTCACACGTAATCTATTTATAAACTAGATTACGAGGTTCGAATTTCGCCTATGCTGTTTCATTTTCATTTTAAACTAAATTCTCCATTTTTATACTTACATGAAAAGGGGACAGCCCTTATCATGTAACAATACTTCACTTTTGTATATATTAAAACTTAAATTTATGAACGGCGTAATAAATGATAAAATAAAAGGTATTTGCAACTTCTCACCAAATTTTCGAATTTTTTAATCATGCCCAAATTCATTTTCTTTTCTTTTGATGAATTGATATTTCTTCTGATGATTTAAGGGTAAAATAGATTCATTGATTGATATAATACTTAAATTAATGATTTTGTGCTAAGAAACTATTACTGGCAAGATTTGTATATGTTAACGTAATTAAAGGAATAAATTGTACGATAGTCAACATCATGATATTTGAAATATAGACTTTTGTCACACGCACACATGTAAATAGTATCTTATTTTATAAAAACGTTTTGGAATTCTTTAAGTAAGATTAAATCCACGGTGTGAATGCGGTATTGTGGCGAAAGGTGACGATTAATAGTAATTCCAAAGATTCGAAGACAAATATAAAGACCCACCCACTTAATTTTGTTGCTAGTTGTTTTATTTTATATTATTCAACGTAAGAATTACTGAATTGTATCATGAATTTACTAGCAATAAAGTAAATATATAAGAACAAAGTGTAGTATCTGTTTTGATAATACACTTCACTTTTTCTATCCTCTGTAAGCGGAGAAGAAATCCTTCTGAAACAAGATTTATTTTTGTTCCTATCCAGAGTGCCTCTTTTAAAGGAGCTGGATTTTCCACATTAAAAACCGACCTTGTGTCTTATTCTGCCCTCGTAGGCAGGCAGCTAAATATAAACATCGCTAGAAGATCGACATACATGCCAACAAACCAACTTCATCCAGAATATTAGTGAGAGATTAACAGAGTTTCTATCTTGTTCAAAAGCGACCTAAAACTGTAATAGCGGAGCCGGGCGTGACATTTCTTACTCTCTTCAAAATTATAATACTCTCTTACCTAAATACATACAACAACTAATATTACCAAATGAATAGTCTGAAACAAGCCATATTAAACGTAGCTTAACCGGTGATCTTACTTGAATCCCCGTATCAACGTGATTATGTCGCATTTTTACTCTAATAATTAATCTAATATATAAAGGGCTATATGGCTGTCTGTCCGTTTATCTCCATATTTTCAAACTCTATTTCTGCCGAAACTAAAAGTCGCAGATCGGCGCTAGGCGCCTCAAATCATTGGTTTTATTATAGACCGTTCTTTTGGGGGTCTTTAGCCAGTTGAAATTGTTTTTAAGGGGTCAAAAATAGGTCAAAAATTGAGAAAATCGTTATACATTTTGAACATTCATCTTAGTTTATTTTTAATTTTTAATTTTTAATCAGTTCATATATGTATCACTTCGGAAGAGTGGTAACGTCACCAGCTTCGAATGCTACAGTTTTGCATTCGGTTTCCATTCTAACTGATGCCACCCAAATACTTCTTTTTTTAAAACTTTTGGAATCACGACTCAATAATAATCTATACGAAATCTAGACAAATTAAAATATCATATTTAAGCGTATTTTACAACCGTGCAAAGCTGAGCGCCATCCCCGCTAACGAATCCATTAAATGATTTTTCTTTTAAATATGTCTAACATTTCGGAAATAAGAAGTTTTAAGAATAAAATAAAAATAGATTTTATTTAATTGAATATTTTTCATACAAATTGTTTTTTTTTAAGAGTGGTTGTACCGATGTTATGATTAGTATTACTCACTATCATACATGTTTCTTTTTGAAAACAGCGCGTGGTGTTCCCTGGAATATGAGCGACAGCAAGTCTCCCAAGATTCCCAGTACCCACCACACTGATTCAATAAACTTTGCAAATTTGCTTGTATTATCGCAACAGCCGATTTATCGTCGATTTCTCGTTGGTAACAACCATTACCAACCAGGTCACTGGATTTGAATAGCCATAAGCCTATTCAAGGTTCCAGTCCAGTGGAGGTCTTGTTAGTGCTTTCTCTGCTAGGTCTTTCCATCCTCCTTGGCCCTTCTCTTATTTAGTGGTGCAGTAGATTATGATGACACTTCGGAAAACACAAAAGTTATTCAGTTTCAGTGTTCATATTTCATGTTGTGTTTCTTTGTGTTTTATCTCTGTGCCGGTTGTGGATCATATGTATTAGTTTCCACATCAAAGGGGTTTCCTTAACATTCAGTTGTGTTTACTGTAAAATATTGAGAAGTCATCATTTTACGCTCTCATCCATATCTATGATTTCAATCTCTCCCATTCTTTTTTCTAAATTTTTTTGCGGTATTGTTCCTAGTGCTCTTATTATTAGTGATGTTAGCTTAGCTTTATCAATCTTCCATATCGCTTTGAGCTCTCTGGCTCTTTATTTTTATTCTCTGGTCTGCGGGAACAACCAAATCTACAATCTGGGAAGATTTTCCTTTCATAAAATCTGGCTAAGGATTTTTATCCTGGGCCCTCAAAATCAACAGAGATTAATTAATTACATAGTAATT
Source organism: Euprymna scolopes (assembly GCF_053919585.1). NCBI lineage: Eukaryota > Metazoa > Mollusca > Cephalopoda > Sepiida > Sepiolidae > Euprymna > Euprymna scolopes. The sequence goes on along the minus strand of NC_136482.1, from coordinate 16,050,423 downwards.
TTATTTATTTTAAACGTTTAATCACCTGTTTTAATGTAATGTTATGCTTTAAACGTGATTTTAAACACAACTAGTCTAATGAATAAAGAAAGGGATTAATAATCTCAACCGATGAATGTACATATTGAATAGTACTTGCATATAATGTATAGACTAGAAAAGAATATGGTCGATTAAATTACTGGATTTTGTTCCGTACAACTTGCCTGCTGAAACGAAAATATTGCCCGGCTAATGGTAACTTCACAATGATAACTCAGAAAAAAGAAAATATGTCGTATTTAACTAGACCTGTATATATATATATATATATATATATATATATATATATATATATATATATATATATATATATATGTATGTATATATATGTATATATATATATATATATATATATATATATTTGCGTTTATACTTAAATGTCAAAAATCTTAATAATCAATTTAAATGTAAAAAAACGTTAATAATTGTTTTATGCACTGGTATGAGATTTATTCTTCTAAAATCCATATTCCTAAAATAACAACTAAAAGTAGAGCAGGATGTTGAATGCTAAGTAAAAAAGCATAACTATAAAATTATATTGGGAGATCTCACATCAATTTGTATAATGTCATCATTTATTTTATCTGGTTTTTGACTGATACTTTCGGAGATATTCTTGGCCTGATGATGTGATTGTCCCTCGCAGGGTGGTCACTGAAACATATTTGCATATGTGTAGCCACTAGTTTTCATATTCAACATATTTATATTGCTCTGTCTTAACATTGAGCACTCTTTGGTAGACACATTGTGTTTTTTGGCTTTGTTTAAATAACTAAACCATACTACCAATATATATATATATATATATATATATATATATATATATATATATATATATATATGGGGGGATCTTTGTGTGCGTGTGTTATCAGATCAAAAACAATGATTTGGGGAGACATTAAGCGATTTACTTACACCCACCTTGTTGTATTAACTATGTATACATAGAAACGATGATATTAATTACTTATCTAAGATATTACTTACACTAAAAGATATATTTTCATCATATCAACTGTGCATTTTAGATGTTATAAACTGATTAAATAAATATTTACAGTCATATAAAAAATAAAGCCAATGTAAATGTAATTTATATAGATCAGTGAGTAATAATACTATATTTATGCCCACATCATCCGTTAAATATGTGCATACATGATTTGCATGAATTTTCTTAGAATTGTTGCTTCATCAGGCCTATCTATTTTCATTGTCCGACCTAATTATGCTGTTGTTCTAAGGAAATAGTTACAACCCATGTATACACGTATGTAGCTGATAACGTTTGTATAAATTAACTTACACGCATACACATATGTTAACGAATGTATTCAAGAATCGAAAACGAAGTGATTTTCTGTAGCTTACTGGCCATGAGTATACTATATCATTATATTTATTACTGCGTACACACGCATAGACACACACACACACACACACACATATATATATATATATATACACCTACTTCATTTATTCACATAAAATTTATATACGAATGTATAGATTTATGCGTAAACTTTAAGTATTTACTTCAAAAGTGCTCAATACGTAGGTAGAGCTAGTTAGTAAGTTATAAAATATATATGGCAATTAAGCTACACTGAATATTCCGCGTTTCATCCACTCTAGGCATAAGCCTGAAGAGTCCTAGAGTGGATGAAACGCGGAATATTCAGTGTAGCGTAATCGCCATATACATTTTATAACTTACTATATATTATATATATATATATATATATATATATATACATACATACATATATATAGTACCAAACTTTGTTGAAATTCCAGGACTTACATTTTTTCTTTTTTATATCTTTTGTTTATTTTATCTTGGATCTCTTCATTACAGCCGTTTCGTTAATGGGGAGGCAATTTATGATTTTATGTATTCATAAAAATCTCCTTTCTCACCAACTCGACAGATGTGATTTCCATTCGATATAACCAATAAAATATTAATTTTGTACATGATAAACCTGGTTCTTTCGTTTATTAGAGTTCGGCCATCTTGGGTACCGTGTAAAGGTTTGCACGGTACACTAGGTGGCCGACTTGTAACAACATGGGCAAAAAAACAATCGTTTTAATAACTTAGAAATAAAATTATTTTTTTAGCACACTTACATTCCTTTCTCCTCCTGTATTTCTCTTTCTCTCTCCCATCTCTATCTATTACTCTTACTTTTGGTTTTTAATATTCATGTGTAATCAAAATCTTTTTCTTAGAATTTATTTTTTGCTAAAATTGTCTGACGACATTGGCTGGATAATTTGTTTATCCTGTTTATAGAAACAATTTTGTAATGATTTTAGCAAATACTCCCTAGGTTAAAATAACAAAGCACACACACACATACATGCATATACAAATACAAATTCACACATATATACACACAAACACAAACACATACACACACACATATACATATACATATATATATATAAGCTGCAATATCCATATATTAAGACTATAAGTAATTTTCATTGATTATCAGTGTTTCTTTGTTGTTTCTAATGAGTGACAATTACCTCGAGTGATTTTCAACCCACCCTGATTCCTTACTGTTATCCACCCGACCCTCGCCCCTTTATTTTTGTTTTGTTTTGTTCACAGTCACAGGGAAGCCCATTATTAAGATTGTCCCTATCAACAAGAGCGCCCCTTAACCCCCGGACCGCCCTATTGATGTCATCATCATGATTATGGTTTTAACCATTTAGAAACCCCGCCTCGTACACAAAATGCCCAACAAAACTTTTTTTCATCATATATTGTTGTCTGTGACCGACAAACCTCTAATAACAACAACAACAACAATAATAATAATAATGATAATAATAATAATAATAATAATAATAATAATAATAATAATAATAATAATAATAATAATAATAATAATAATAATTAAAAAAAATAAAGCTGAGCTTGCCGGCGGCTGGAGAAATAAAGAAAGTAAAGATTATTGGAGAGTTAATGAAGATGATAATGACGATGATGATGATGACGATGTTAACGATAAAGAGATGGCGAGGGGTTCTATAGGAGAAGGAGCGGAAAGACCTTGAGTGTGCAGGTGACTGAAAGTGAGGAAGAGTGCGTTAGATGAAGAGGGCGGCGAGCGGTGGTCGGGGTAGTAGTTTAGACATTAAATGCAAACCTCGTTGAAGTTACTCAAGAAAGCACCGAGGCTTACGCTAATAAACCATTACTTAAGAGCAACTTGCGCCCATGGGTTTTTCATTCTTTCTTTTATTTATTTAGTTTTCCACTACAATAGTATGTAATAAAGAAGTTAAAGAAAAGGGCAAGGGACGTCTACTAGGAGTAGTAGTGTGAGGAGAAGACTGAAAAGAATAAAGACGGGGGAAAGCGGAGAAAATTGGCCGAGATTGGAAAGAATATACTCCACACAGGGAAAAGCAAACAAGAAGGGTCAAATAGTTGCCGTAGTTGTAGGAGATAATTATACACCCTTGTTTTTAGTGGTTGTCGTCAATACTCTTTCAGTTATGGTCAGTAAATGAGTTGTAAGAATAAAGCTAAAATAGAGATGCAGAGACGGATAGAGAGAGCGAGATATAGATCGAATGTGTGTGTGTCTGTGTGCGTGTTTGTAATCCAGTGTGTGTGTAAGAATTAAAGAGAGAGGCAGACAGACATGCAAGCAGAGAAACTAATTTCAACCCTAAAACCATGCAAATAAAGAAAGCAAAAAAGAAATACAGACTCAAACACGTAGAGGTTTATATTGTAACTGTATTGATTCGTCGTATCTCTTGAATTTTACTCTAGATTTTTAATTCATTTCCACCGTTTTCATTTTTGCCATCAAAATATTTTACAATTTTCTTTTGATCCAGATCTTTCCCCATCTACAGTCACAAACCTCAGAAGACAAAATCTAAAAAAAGAAACTTGTATCAGTTTTTTTTTTTTTTCATTTCTGAGATGAGAATTGATAATATATATTATTTGGATTATTTGGATCCTATCTTGAGTGTTATTCGCACAAAGTTTCGGTTGATATAACCTCTGAATTTCTCCAGGTGTATCTTGTCAAAGTCGGTAATCTTTCTGTCGAACTCCAGAATCTGAACGGAATTTCAAACGTACCTCTTTATCAAGAGAAGTAGCATGCTTTCCTTTTTCTCAGCCGTGACTGATTAGAAGTCCTAAGTAATTTATAATTGTATTTTGAATGTCGCCTGTACTGAGAATTGAACCTTCAACTTCCAGAAGAGTGAATTTTACCAGGAGTTTCCAATAATATTTAACTAAAAATAATTGAAAAATAAAATGAAGAACCAATGATTATTTAATAAATTTATTTATTTATTAAATTACAATTAAGGAAACCAACACCCAAGTATCAGAAATTTAATTTCCTACTAGCTTTCCAGGCTGAGAACAGGTTCGAAGCGTTTCACGGAATAGTGGCGATGAAAATACACTCGTAAAGTCAATTCACGTTGGTCTCATGTGTTGTGTGTCATTAGCATACCATGACGAAGATGTTGCTAGTAAAAGGGCCTATTGCTCCAGTCGTTTTCATAATTCCAATAATTGCGCCAATATTTTATCTAATCGTATACTTCAGCTTTCAGTCTGTAGAAATAAAATTACAAAAGGTTACGGAAATACGGAGTTATAATCAAGAAAATGGACAACAGAAATCGGAAGTCAAGAATGACAGACAATGTTTACTATTGCAAATACGAGCTAAATTAGAAAATAAGAAAAGTGTAGAATTCTTCTGATTCAATATAATTTTCTTTCGAACGACCATCTTTTACTGTTTTATTTCCCTACGAAAAGAAAGAAAATTAGTTGACACCATGACAAGTGCGCGCGTGAGAGAGAATTAGAGAGAGAAAGAGAGAGAAAGAGAGAGCAAAGTTTGAATTGTCCAGATTAGTCTTTCACGTGTAAGAAACTAAAGAGTTCTCCACGCTCTAAAGGTGAGGTCAGGATGACCTTACGATGAACCTGTTTACTTTATTCGTATAAGATCCGTTGAACCTGTCACGGGTAACGAACGGTCCATTCTGAAATCAAACTGACTTCAAACCGGGGGTCGTACACTGTGGTTAATGAAAATCCTATGTTAAAGAAGAACAAAGGAACAAAAACGGAGAGTGCATGCACCCAATGGCCATGACAAACCAACATATATCAGTCATTTAGTGCACGACATACGAGGAAGAGAAAGAAAATCTACATAATAAATGACATTGATCAAAGAACAGTAAAGAAACGAAAATGTTCGCCATGATTAAAATGAAGAGACAAGGAGTCACTAAGATACATAATGTCTATGAGTGTCTAGTTGTTACAATGACTTTTTGGAAGTTATCAGGTGTGTTCAAATTGTTTTGCGACGGTTTGCATTTTTTTAAAAATAATTTTCTATCTTAATCATCATGTCAAAATGTCATCCATTATTGCCTCTAAAACGTGCAGAGCTAGGCTAATTTAGCGACTATATTTATAGAGAAATCCAAAATAGGGATTTTTCCAGGGGGCTGTTTGTTCATATAACATAGTGTAATAAAGATACCTTTTAGGGGAGCTCTAGCTCCTCACATTTGAGGGTCTTATACCCAACTTTCCCTTTACTCGAATGGATACAAGTATAGGTGAAAAATGTGTTATGGAAAATATGGCAGAGACGACAATCTCTAGTTCGATTTAACATAAATGTCAGACATGTCAAAGCAATCGATACTGACAGGTGCAAAATGTCAGCTTTACTTTACTGAAGCCAGGATTTGTTAGACAACGACAATATTGCATTGTCTACAGTTTTAATGGGTACGTATGTAATATATAGTTACCTATCAACGTATCTATCTTTTCTCCGTATTTATTTTTCCCCTTTTTTTCTATTTTCGCCATCACAAGATAATCAGTAGGGAATTGTAACTTCCTTGGGACAGTCGCACGCAAGCTCAACTCTCTAGTTCTTAAAAACGCTCCTTCATAAATGTTAAAATAAATGACTTCTATTTCCGTATATATAAAAAGATGGGTTGTTTGATTATTTCATACAGAGTTCAATTGCAGCATGGTGATTCGAGCGAGAGTAATTAATTTCCATTAAATAATTGGTTACATCTAATGATACGAAGAACTTGACACAAGAAGATTTCTCCATCGTTTTTTTTTTTATATTTAACACTTGATCAGCTGATTGCCGTGCACAGGAGGTAACAGCCGTGCCAAAACCTTCCCCTCGACATGCACACACCAGGTTACTCGCCCCGACTTGTGATAGTAATTAACATAATCATAGAAAGTGATGGCAGAGAGTGAATTCCAAATCTAGCAGCCGAGGAAAGAAGCTATTAGAGTTGGAATTTTCCGGCATTGTTGTATCTTTAGAGTGGAGTGGTGAGAATTTGTCGCTTTGGTCGGAACTATTCATAAGAAGTTCATCGAAGCATATTCCGTTAAATATTTGCAAAACCGGCACATGATGAAGCCTTACTGTGATGGAATCGAGAATAGATTGTTGCATAGTGTTGGGAACCTATAAGATTAGAGGAAACGGAGAATAGTGGTTGATAGACAAGGACCTATGTAATAGCAATACTCTATGCATGAAAGCATAGTAGCTTTGTAGAAATATAAGACACTGGCAGGTGTGAAAAATGTTCTTGCACAGTAAAAGCGGCCCACATTTTTCTATTTATTCCAATTCATATTATCTGCGAATGTCAGGCTTCGGTACAAGATCATAATGTAGTATCTGTTCTTCAGATGCTGCACTTCAATTTCTTGTTCTCTGTCAGTGGAGACAATTTTTATTTTTTTCCTTTTCTCCACGTTAAAAAACGACCCTGGTGTCTAACTCTGTCCCGTGAGGAGGCATTGTAAATAGGAACAGTTAGTGATTATTTTGTTTTAATGATATGGGAAATGTCATTGGTTTGTTTCAGAAAGTATAATAAAATGCTAACACTTGGGGGGTGGGGGCGGTTATAAGATATATCTTCATATGTTATAGAAACCATTGACTTGATTCTTAAATCATAGTAAATATTTAAGGTTATATTTTGGTTGCTACAAAATTGTTATCACGATCTAACCGGACAACCAGCCAAAGAAAGCCAATTCGCCCCTTCCCTTGACGCTCACATTCAAAATATCCGTGGACTTTGAAGTAATATACATGATGTAGAGTCTTTCCTCTTAGTAAACTCCCCGGATATCTTAGCATTGACTGATACATACTTACATTCCTCAATTCCCTCTAACTACTTTAACATAACCGGATATCCCCCTCTCTGCCACGCAACATCTAATCTCTATTCTGGCAGGAGAAGCATAGAAGGGAAGACCAAGATAGGACCAATATACGCGTATATGTTGGCTGTTTGTGCCATTGAATTTTATACTTACGAGTGGGTGTTTATAATGAAAAGTGGGTGTGTATTATGGAAAGTGGGTGTTTATTATTGAAAGTGGTTGTGTATTATGGAAAGTGGTTGTGTATTATGGAAAGTGGGTGTTTATTATGGAAGGTGGGTGTGTATTATGGAAAGTGGGTGTGTATTATGGAAAGTGGGTGCTTATTATTTGTTTAGCACATATATGAGGGGAGGGCAATTTTCTTTGTGTTGGTGATGACAACACAAAGTGACGTACCTCAGTTTAAAAGAAAAATACTAAGATTAGGTTTAAAAGACAAACAAACATATTTATTATTCACGGCTGGAATACTTTTTCAGAACCAAAAATGACACGTTACTACACCATGAACATTTCTCTTTACGCTGCTTCCGGCGTCTCAAAGTGATCCTCTCTCGTCAATCCTCCGATCTCACCTCCCAAAAACTTACTCTATATTACATTAACTTAATTCCTATGACGTCACTTATCACGCTCGCAAACATGTGAATATCGATTCACGTTGTTGCCAGCCGACTTAGTCCATAGATTTTCGTATATCTTACAGAATTGTTTTGTTAACCTCAACTCTAACTACAAAGAATATTTTCTGACTTCGACTCCAATGAGAATAGTAACTAAGATTTCAACATTCCTAAGATATCATTTACGAAATACAATTTCCGAATTAATAATAATAATAATAATAATAATAATAATAATAATAATAATAATAATAATAATAATAATCGATTATCATGAATTCCTAAATTCATATTAATCGTCCATTATTTTTTCCGATGTTTTCCGGTAGTTAACAATCTAAAAAGTAGTTTTTGCATACGTTAACTGTTCGTACATCTTGCAGGTGTCGACGTCCTCTTAGTTACAGAATCAGGTATTCCCAAATTGTCACCCATCTCATGTTGTATACTGGGGTTTCATATTAAAGAGATATGACGGAACATATATAACAATGATGAGGGAAACATTCATATCTATTATAGTTCTGGGATGCTTGGAACTTCATATATATACTGACTGGAGATGTATACACGTTCTTAACACAGAGGAGGGGAGACATTTCTTGTGATAGAGGAGATGGGCACATAACTTCGAAGGATTTACAAAATTCGTTATAGATTATAAACACATTTCCTTTTCTGTTGTAACTGAATGACGACACGAGACAACACGTACAAAACATAATGATGGCTTCTTTATTTATCGGATCGACGGGTTGAATTACGTCAGAAACTCACTTGTATCTACATCGTTAATCTTCTACCCTTTCGCTTCCAAAGAGTCAACTGACCACTGACTGCTAACTGACTGACTCTCAACTCTTTCTCTTTGCCTACCTCTCTAATGGCCTGAAATTCGAACCCAGAACATGGAGAAATGTTCTTTGTCTATGACGTCAGAAGTGTGTTTTTCAATCGTGACTAATTTCAAGTGGTTATGCATGTTTGTCAGAAACACACTTCCGCAAACAAAAGAATCCTCTCCTAATCTATTTTTTAACCTAACCTATTATGAAAGTAGAGGATTTAGCAGAAAGAAATTAGCGCTGTGGGAATACACATTCTGGTTAGTTTAAAAGAGGAGACTGCGAAGCATGAATGTGGGGAAGTAGAAGGATGGGGAGAGAAAGAGTATAGAAAGATGAACGAACTCTATTAAAATAAATAGAGAATTAGAAAAATCAATAGTATTTCTACAGGACAAAGTTAGTCATAAATTAATATGAATGGAAAATACTTCTTAAACATCTAATCAAGCAATCCGTTTCAATTAATATATGGTCTCTAATTATTTTGCAGGATTAGTAAAAATCTTAAAAAGAACCCCGTCTTTTATCTAATGAAATCATCTTCAGTCGCATCTTGTATGAATTGGGAATCTGAAATTGAAATGAACCCCTTCATTTAATTCACGGGTGTAGCATGCTCTCATTCCGTTAGTCAGGACTGGATAGAGGTCTAAATAATTCGCAATTATAATGAACATTCAACCATCAGACGAATGCCACTTTTAGAACTGAATTTTCAAGTATTTTAGCCACTGTGCCACACCCATGAAATTAAAACTTTTGCCCTTGATAAAAAAAAGTAATTATTCATCAGCTTCAATTACGCATAGTTCAATAAGCAATGCGATAAGGACTATATAACCGCCCCCGCTAAAAATGCGAAAGAAAAACTTATATATTTTCTTTTAAATCAAGTAGGTATATAATTGAGCACATTTACTGCATAATTAAATGTTTACTTTATATCAGTTTTATATTAACCTTTTCCAAACAATTTTTCTGACCTCGATTTTATCAAAAGACAATCTTTATAATTGCTTGACGCCATCATTCCAACGCGACATTCCGGTTCGACTCGATATGCGCCTGCGCAGTAATACTGGTTGCTTTTTTTATTTTGTATACTTTGTTTTCCTTATTGTTTTCTCTTGAAGCCGAAAGCGTTCGGCTGCATCGTTTTCTTAGCTTCTAATGAAAACACAGAAAGTGCACAGAAGAAAGAGGGGAAAAGAACGAAAGTGGGTGTTATAGCAAGGGCAATGTGGTTTGTTGAAAGAAGAAGGACATCACTAAAATGCTAATGTTTGTCTGTAGATCTTTACCTTGGCGGCCAGAACTGCAGCTTTGATTTCAACTGGAGACGCACGTCATATTTGCTAGCGGAAATGATACAAGAGCTGTTCATTTCAATTTCCGGTATTATTTCTGGTGATTTCTGGATCAAAATCCATCACAACATCTCCGTGCGTGATTGGATTCGTCTTATAACGCCAGACAACGGTTAACGCCTCCACCCATCTTCGACCCCCTTTAAATAATAAATTCGAGAACCGGTACCGGACGTACATCCTCGGTCCCTGCATTTCTTCTCCCCCCGTATATATTTTTTTTATTTTCATCCAATTTCCAAGCTTGTGTTTGGGCAATTGAATTCTCTTTTATACGTTTGCATTTTGTATATTATTTAGAGAATGAACTACTTATTCTTGGTAGAACAACGCTAAAAACCTTCAAAAAATGCGACCAAATTAACAAATGTTTAAATATCTAATACCTATTATGTTTCCAATCCGTAGTAGTTATGTATAGTACAATTAAGAAAAATGTAGATCTCAAAACAATAAGTTTAATGCTTTTGTAATTCTTACTGGATTTTATGCAAAGAACGCGTGGCTTGGTGGATAATGTAATTGGTAAAATTCAATTGTAAGTTAAAGTTCAATCCGTAGATCTGGCGACATTAAAACTGTAATTTTGAATTACTCTGGCTGATGAAACGTGGCCGAAATAAAGAGCACCATTCGAAATTCGCTGTGGATTCTGGAGTTCGACAGAACGATTCCCCAGTTCAACAAGATGTATATTTTACAAGGTAGTCGCCACTTACCAAGGCCCGGAGGCCACTCGGGGTGTACAGTACGTTAGAGATTTGATAAAGTGTCTTACTTAAGGGGGCGGTTCATCAGGAATTTGTTTATGTTCGACTTGAGGCATCCAAGTTGTAGTCAGGTGGGAAGCAGGCAAACGGAACAGAGTTCCCCAGGCGTGCACTTCAAAGAAAGAAGCCCTGTTCATGGAATCTACGTTTTGGTTTTGGCGCAGATAAAGAGTGGGGAAAAGTTTTGACAGTGATTTCAGTTCTGGAGCGGTAGAAGGATCTCACCATCTTTCCAGCGACCTTGGCAACTGACTTGATGTACGTGTTCCATTTCAGGTCAGGAGTAAAGGTCAAACCCAGAAACTTATCAAAATATAGAGCTTCTCCTAGACGAGAGCCACCCATTTCAATTGATGCCAGCTGGGGATCAGAGCGTTGATGATGTAAAGATAGGAGCTTGGTTTTAGATGCATAAAAAGTAACCAGCCACCTCTTCCACCACTGTACCACGCGCTCGAGATCAGAAGAGAGATGCAGATAGAACTTTGTCATTTACGGCCTTTGGTGTGTTGCCGTAGATGGTCGTATCATCAGCATAAATGTCAACGAATGATTTAAGTATGTGTTTTGGGAGATCATTAATGTAGATCAGGAAGAGAGTTTGGCCCAGGATGGACCCCTGAGGGACTCCAACATAAATACTGCGGGCTTCTGATTTCTGCCCATCAACCACTACTCTTATGAGGCTATCAGATAGAAATGATTTAATGATAGAGAAAACATTTCCAATTATACCGTAGCTGGAAATCCTGTGAAGTAGGCCCTTATGCCATACCTTGTTGAAGGGCTTTGATAAGCCACGAAGAGCAATTGCCCTAGAAAGAAAGCCTTTGTCAAGAGATTCACTAATCCTATGAGATATAACCGTTAGCACATCTGCTGTAGATCTGGCAGAACGGAAACTATATTGCATGTCACTAAGAAGGTTATTTCTTCTGAGGTAGTTGACTACTTCTCTATTTTTTATGGATTCCAGCAACTTACTCATGACACACAGGAGACGTATTAGTCTGTACTGAGAGGGTGACGACTTATTACCTGAATTTTTAAATACATGACATACTGATGAGGTTTTCCAGGGTGTTGGGAAGAATCTGTATCTATAGAAGATGAAAAGCCGTGTTAATAAAACTAAAGTTAAGAACAGTAGACAAATAATCCTAATAATGCAAACGTACTGCCGATATTTACTTCTTGTGTTTTATTTTCTTCTTTTCGGGTTTATTTTTATTTTTATTTTGAATTTGGGTTATTAAATTCCTTTTTACACCAGTTTGCTTTTTTATTACATCTTTATTTTTTTTTTATTACATTTTAACACCAAACAAGGCACATTGCCACTTTGATGTAGGTGTCTACTATCAGGAACCTAAGTTGCAGGGGTATTATGTAGGGGTGTAACAGCAAGATGTCTGTTCACATTACACTTGAACTTCTGCATGTCAGTACAGTTGGGGAGGTAGGAAACCGGGAGAGAATTCCAAAGTCCTGCAGTTCTCGGGAAGAAGCTATTAGAGTAAAAGGCTTTCTTACATCCAGTGATCTCGACTGTGTAGGAGTGGGACTTCGCTGCTTGTCGGGTTTGTCGGGGGTGTTTTTGTCGAGGGGATATAAGGGCTTGTAGTTCATCAGAGCATCCACCATTAAAATACTGGTAAAATAGGCAGAAGAATTCAATATTTCGTCGGCGGAACAGGGGCTGAAGTTTAGATTACAGTTCGGGACCTATTATGTTGGCGACTCTCTTTTGGACCCTGTCCAGGAGTGAGAAATTAGTAGCAGATGCACCACCCCAAATGTGACAGCAATACTCCATACATAGGCGAATGGTGGCTTTGTAGAGATACAGGATACTTACGTACGTAACTTTCTAGCACAATAGAGAGAGAGAGCCCACCTTCTTGGCAGCAGCCTTAGCAATGCTCTGGATGTATCTATTCCAAATCATGTTTGCTGTGAACGTTGAGCCAAGGAGCTTGAAGGATTTGCTCTCATGTAAAGTATCTCTAGCCATAGCTATTGGTGGTTGGTAAGGTTTCATGTAATTATTAAAGGAAACGAGCTTTGTCTTGGCATCGTTGAACGTTACCATCCATTTTTGACCCCACTCCACTACAGACTGAAGGTCTTCCTCTAGGGTTTCGGCCATTACCTTAGATATGTGCTCATTAGGTTTCCCCACGTGCATGCTATAGAGCGTGGTGTCGTCAGCAAATATACCCATCCCAAAGACAATTTTATCAGGTAAGTCATTTATGAGTATCAGAAATAATAAAGGTTCAAGGGTCGATCCCTGAGGTACACGCGCATTCATATAAATGTTTTTGGATGTACGCCCATCGAGGACAACCTGGATTCTTCTCTTATTTAGTAAAGATCTAATTATGCTAAGCATTCTTCCAGTAATAAAATAACATTTTCTTTTCATGAGAAGACCATCGTGCCATTCCCTGTCAAAAGCGTTAGATATATCTAGAGATACTGCCTCTCCTCCCCTGCCTTATCCACTGCTTGGTATAAACGTTCAGTGATTACAGTTAGAATATCTGAAGAAGAACGGGCTTGCCTAAATCCCTATTGGTGGTCTGGCAGAAGTTTAGCAGAAGTAAGGTGGTGGACTAGAGCTTCATATATTAAGGACTCAAATATTTTGGCGAAAAGAAGGAGGAGGCTTATAACATCGAGAAAGTATTATGTAATTCCAACTAAAGCAACGTAAAAAGACGACGAAATCGATATAATCAGAAACATCTTTTGCGACTGAACAAAGTGTCATACTATTACATACGGAGTATATATAGTCATAACTATTTTTCTTCTGGTAATACTATAAGCCTATATTTTATTCCAGTTGTCTATATCCGTGGTGATCGAAGTCACAATGCCCAAGTTTCTTGTTATTTTTATGAATTTACATCTCAGCCGTAAATGTTCACTTGGCTCTCAGGACTTTACGTAACGATTTATCGTCAAGCGAATATTTCGATGATTAAAACTCAACATTTCCCTCGATCACATCGTTAAACTAAAATCATAAAATATTTCTTTGTTGCCAGAACCTGATTGCCTCTTCTATTCCGTTATTGTTTATCGTTCTTATATATTGTTTAAATATTTTTTTTTATTCAACTTCGGTTGTCATTTGGTTACAATTCCACTCTCGTCACTTTTGTATACTGATTATTTTTTATTTACTCCAAATATTTAACATTTCATTATTCGTTTCAAATGTTTAATTCGTTCTGATTATTAGTGTTACAGTCATTTATTTATATGTCAAATATTTTATTGTATCAAAATTGCCCTACAAGGGAAACTGCATAGCTAAACTAGCTAATGTACTCGATCGTAGGGCGCCAATCTGTTATATTCCTTCCTAGGAAGACTTGTTTCACAAATTCTTGAGCCATGAAAAGGTCAAACCACATCCCGATTATATTTTGGAACTTTAAATCAGTCATTAATCCCTTTCCATTTTATTCGGGTTAGAATTTCTCTACGGCCTCATGGCATTTTGTCTAAGGGTGATGAGAGTCCTATTACCATCAGCCACTCTTTTGCCAATCAGAGGCGTCTGTTTCGTCTCATCGCATAATTGGACAAAATATCATCTGAGATGTCATTTAATCTTTTCCTCTCAGCTACACTTGTGCATTTCCTAGCACATCGATCCCACCGATCGCTATAAATACTTCATCATCAAAACAGAAAACTCCTGCTCCTAATATTTCAAGTAGTCAGCCGCCAATTACACAAGGTATCTGTTCTATTATACTGATTCGCGTGGAGGCTAAAAAGTAAATGACTCTAATTGCTTTCCCTCTTTCTTTCTCCGTTTCGTTCAAATTCGCTTTCCTCCTCACTTCCATAGACATGAAAATGTTCACAGAAACACGAAATATTTTCAACCAATAAAAATCGTTCCAAAACACAAAAGTAACACATCTATGTGAAACTAGTAAGCCAATTCTAACTGCGAAAATCTTATAAGACCTAGTCAGCTCAATCAGTTTTCGCCAGACTTTATCAGCCGAACCTTGAACAAGACTCAAGAACGTTTACTCAAAGCCCGTTTGGCTTTTGTTCAGAGAAGACATACAGAGCTAAATTACTAATACAACATACATGCAAGCTTTCGGCATCTGGCGCATACACGTTTACACATTAACAAGAGTCACTCGAATAGAAAAGAATTACTACCCAATCACACTATTAATAGAAACGAGGTGAACAACAAACATATATTCACAATACTACGATGCCAAGTACTCGGGTATATTGCTTACATTTAACTTATGACTACTAACAGACTTTTCTTCATAAACAAGTGTTTATATATATATATATATATATATATATATATATATATATATATATATACTGATATTTTGATTAATGCAGTTTTCGTATTTATTATTATACTATACTGTTGCCCGGGTGTTTGTAGGGGTGTGTGATATTTAAATTTCAAAAATCGAAAAAAAAGAACATCTCACACCACGATTCGAACCCAAAACGTTTAGATAATGAACCAAGGCCTTAACTACCTGCGCTAAAGCGGCGTATATAAAGTTTGTTTGGTTTATCAACTATTTAAAGTAAATCAGGTCACGACGTCATGACGTCATCTGACGCATGCGTTGTTGACCCTCCCCCCTGTCGATTTCGGATCTCTCTCTCTCTGTTTGCGTCTCTCTCACTCTCTCTCTCTCTCTCTGTTTGCGTCTCTCTCTCTCTCTCACACACACACACACACTTTGTCTTCCTTACTCTAAAGACTTGAAAATGGCGTCTGGCTGCTTTTTTATATTTAAAAACTTCGTTCGTTAATATTTTTTGTAAGCGCATTTTTTTTTACTTCACATGTTTGGCTTATTATTTTTCGTTTAACTATCGTATCTACCTATTTTGAATGTGGCAATAACTTTGGTAACGTTGCCATAGCGTAGAAGTTCATAGTTTATCTTTCATTATTTTTTTTTACCGATAACAACATCGGTTGCTGACGTCAAGATCACGTGACATCGGTTGCTGACGTCAAGATCACGTGACATGACTCAGCAGGTTTTAAATACAAGTTGACCCAAAATAAACGGCCGCGTGTATACTTTATGTAGAAGAGTTGGTAGCCGTATTTTTGGGGACAGTTATAAATCGATTTAAAAATATGTAATGTTTAACATTAAAATGTCACTTTTTTTGGGGGGGCTGCAGAAAATCGATCAGTTGACGCACTTCTGATGGTCACTTTGGGCCAATTTTTCGATATTTGTCGTCCGGAAGGTGGGGCTTTCATATGAGATCAAGTTTGTGAATTTTTGTTGTGTCTGTCGAAAGTTTTTAGCAGACACACAAACATACATACATACACACAAACATAAATACACACATTTTCGCTTTTATATATAGAGATTATATTGGACCCAAATACTGTAATGATTGAAAAAGTAAGAGGGGGAAAAATGAATTGAAACAAAAACGTTTAGCTTACAATTTACCTTTTCCTTTGATGTTAATGCCTGAGTTATGAAGACATGTTTGCTGTAAGTCTAAAAATAAAAACATAAACCAATAGTTTATTTGCGGACTGTTATTCTCATCTTTATACTTGTTGTTTCACGACGTTCCGGCCAACTATTCCTCTGGACTTCGTCAGGTAGTTAACATCGACAGGATAGTTACCCAGGATCTCTTAACTTTATCTTCAGTAATTACTGCCTGCTGTAGTTGTGTCGTCTTATCACGTTTTGGCGAACTATTTTTTTTTTGCCGGCTTTGGGTAGGATTGAAACCGCTTTTACCAGACAATGCTGACCTGGAACCGTAGAGATTCAGCGTCTCTATCCACTGCGCCACGAGCTCCCAAGGGTTGTCAAGGATTTTTTTTTTTTGTCTTATAAATTCGATTTTTATTTTCTGATCTTCCATTGACGGGTCCGTACGGTATATTATTTAATTATTAAAATTCTTTGAGATAAGTAATTTCTATATGTTTTTATTTCTTTATTTGCAGACTGTTACTGTGGATAGAGACGTTAAATGTCTGTGGTTCCAGGCGAGCATTGTCTGAAGATATCAGTTTGAATCCTACTAAAGATCGGCCAGAGAATTTGTGGACCAAAACGTAGTGAGATGGCAACAACTATGGAAGGCAGTAATTACTGAAAATACAGTTAAGAAACTTAGAAGTCCTATCCCGTCGCGGTTAACAACCTGACGAAGACCAGAATAGTTGGCCGAAACATCGTGAGACAACAACTATAAAGATGAGGAAAACAGTTCGCTTTGTACAATTTGCACTTAATCTTTCACCAATACGTCTCTTTACATTGTTTTTTTTTTCATCATTTCCAAATAAATTAAACTTGCTTTCATCACTGAAAAATACGTTTGCCCTATTTTCATATGTCCAAATTACATACCTATTTTTAAACTATTCTTCTTTTTATTCTTCGAACTAACAAGTGGTTTCTTTTCTGGAGTTCGATTAAACAGCCCTACTTCTTGCAGTCGTCTAGAAACAGTCTTCATGATACATTAACACGTGAGGTACTATTCATAACCCTTTTAATTGCTGTGCAAGACTTAAAACGGTCCTTTAATGGCATGCGCTTCATTATTCCGATTAAAAAGTTTGCCCTGTGTCTGAATACACTTTATGTAAAATCTCAAACGTTTAGACCAGAAATTGGATAAGTAATTTCGTAGAGACGATCGAGGTCAATTTTTTTTACTTTGACCATAATTATGACCCCTTAGCATTTATCGATTTGGGCTCAAATAAAAGTATAAAGTTAGATCCATGTCCAAAGAACCTATATATAAAATTTCAAGTGTTTAGACCCAAAATTGGCGGAGGGGTTTCGTATAGTTTTCAAAGGTCAAATCGTTGAACTTTGACCCTTTAACAGAACAATTTCTAGCCCAAAACCGATTAAAAAGATTTCCCCAAATCTCAATACCCCTTATGTTTAATTTCGAGTCTGTAGAACGAAAATTGACAGTTATTTGGTAGTGAAGGGTACGCAGACACACAGACAGGTACACAGACATTTCACTTTTATAGATATAGTAGCAGTTCAGCCCGGTTTTGTTCAGGCCTTATGTGCTGTTCATAACTTTATATGCATATGTTAATATTAAAAAGTATGCATATGTATGGTAATGCCTTTCTATATAATAGGCTTCCTAAACTACCACAGAGAAAAGTTGCTAGATACAGCAGAGATCATTTTTTTTTTACTTTTACCCTAATTTTTACCCCTGAACATTTATTCTTTTGGGCTCAAATCAAAGTAAAATGCCTGATCCATATTCAAGTAACCTACATCTAAAATTTCAACTGTTTAGACCGAAAACTGACGGAGGAGTTTGGTAGAATCTGCAAAGGTCAACTTTTTTTCAATTTTGATCTAAATTTTCGCCCAGAAACTGATTAAAAATCTTGCTGCATGTCTGAATACCCTATATGTAAAATTTCAAATGTTTAGACCCAAAATTGGCTTAATAGTTTGCTAGAAACCGCAAAGGTCAAATCTTTTGAACTTTGACCCCTTAGAAGATAAATTTTCAGCAAAAAAAAAAAAGAAACGATTAAAAAGCTTGCCCTATGTCTTATTACCTTTTATATAAAATTGTAAATGTTTAGACCAAAAATTGACTGAGTTATTTGTTAAAGACCGCAGAGATTAAATTTTATTGAACTTTGACCCCAATTTTGACCCTTTAACATTTACTGTTTTGGACTCAAACGAAATTAGAAAGTTAAACCCATGTCCAACTAACCTATATATAAAATTCCAAGTATTTAGAATCAAAGTTAGCGGAAGAGTTTGGTAGAGTTCTCAAAGGTCAAATCGTTTAACTTTAATCCCCTTAACAGCAAAATATCTGGCCGAAACCTGATTAAAAAGATTTTTCCAAATCTCAACACCTCGTATGTTCAAATTTTAATTTGAGTCTGTAGACCGAAAATTGACAGAGTTATTGTGTAGGGAAATGTACACAGATAGACAGATAGACAGACACACACAGACATGGTCACTTTTATAGATATATAAATAGATATATACTGTCTTGAATTAAAGTTTAAATTGAAAAGTCAGTTATCATGATTCAATTGTGCGCTAAACAGAAACATTTATTTCGAACGCGCCCTTGTTCTATCAAGGAACTTTATGTTGATTTTATACGCCGCGTAATTCTGCTTCTGTGATGATAAAAAATATCAAATACACTTGTAGTATTTAACTCTATGAGGGTGTTAATTTGTTTAATCACATTTTTTTTCGATTATCGATACAAAATCTATCTAGGACAATCCCAATGTGAGTTTTTAAATCGGCCCAGTCGTTTCGGATACCATAGAGATTGAATTTACACCTAACCACTCTAACTAGCTTTTATGCATGAATAAATGGATCTCTTGTACAGAAATGTTTTGTTAAAAAATTTTGATTTTCTTAATGTTTGCTTTTATCAAACTATATTTAGCTTGGGGGTAGCACTTGGTACCTGCTGACTGATTCATCTCGATTTTTATATGCATGTATGGCTGTGTATTTCTTTTATTCTCTTCTTTTGCTGAAGCATAACTTTTATAGCAAACTTATATTAAATGTCAGATTGGTTCTAGACGCAATTGCTGTCCAAAATGGCCTCCACTGAAGCCAGAGACCACGGCACCATTTGTATACTACCTATAGTTGTTTCTTGTGTTCTTTCTGTCTTGTTTTTAGCGTTTTGTATTTTGTTTCTTTTGTTTTCCTTTTTTTGGTTAGCTTATGTTTTATTTTCCCTTGTTTGAAAACAGTCTATACAATCGATATCTCCGTGGCTGTTATTCCAGCAAAATGTCCGGACCATAAAAAAGGCTATCCGATCGGAAAAGACGTTTCCTTTTCAGATATTCGCAGTCAAAATCAATTACGAGCGGAACGATTTTCAGAATAATCTTTACTTGGAGACCCAATATTTGAATAATAAATTTCCCCGCTTTTTCTTTGCTCGGCTGGATTCACAACATTCAGCTCCCTGCACGAAATTGACAAAGGCGGCCAATCTGAAGGCATGTTCAATATCGCGGCAAATAGCAAATAACATAAGCTGTTGCCTGCTTTGGTGGAAATAACACGCAGTGCTACTTACAGAAAGGAAACATTCTATTATTTCACCTTAATATAGCAGCGTTCGAATAATTATTTCATTTGTATTATTTGGATTATTATGACCATTGTTACCAACTAGAGTATTATTTTCACAAGATTTCGGCCGATGTACAATTATTGAGTTAAAGCGCAACGCGGATGTCAGGTGTCTTTGAAGTCGAGAATCTTTCTGTCAAACTCAGGAATTTGCAAGGAATTCTGAACAGAACTCTCTATTTAATCCACAAGTGTACGATGTCCTCATTCTGTCAACTCTAGAAATCTTCAGTAATTCGCAATTGTATTCTGAGTATCGTCTGCACTAGAGCTTGAACCTTTAGCCCCAGAGAACTGTCACTCACAACTGTAATTTCTCTAGTACTGTATGCGTTATAATACAAATTTTACGAGGCTCGAACGTATTTTATTTTTAGATGTACACCTCTAATACTTATCTTTATAAATCATTACAGATTTTCTCTTTCTTATTCCTTCTTTCTTTTCTTTCTTTCTTCCCCCCCTCTCTCTCTCTCTCTATATATATATATATATATATATATATATATATATATATATATATATAAATATATATATATATATATATATATATATGGGGGGGGGTTCGTGCGTGTGTGTTTGTTGAGAATGTGTTTAAAAATTCTAACGTAATTATTTCAGCACGGTATTCAGCATGATTATCTTTAGTTTAATAAAATCTGTTGATAAAATGGTCATGTTTGTAACAAAGAAAAACGAAGAAATTAAAAAAGTCTCTTGAAAACGTCCAGTTTCACTCCTATTCTATTTTTAAATAAATCTTTTAAAAATATTTTGTATTACATCGAAGTAAATGAATACTTTAATTTTCTTTTTCCAAATAAATCGTCGTAAAACTTTTTCTCGTACATTTTCGGATTTATGCCAAATATTCTTTTAGAGCTTAAAAATATTATTTAGAAAAATTAGGTCGAATTTAACTCACATTATATTTATAAATAACTATTTTCAAATATTTAATTTTGCATCGTCGCTAATGGAAACTTCATATATTTATTTATTTTTCAAAACACTTTTTATCTTACATTTTAACATGTATACCAAGGCTGGGATTGGAGCATTGACCAATATAATTTTGATCGGAATAAAAAGGAAGGGAGGTACTTCTACAGTATTTGAACATAATCAGATCGATTTTTTTCAAACTAAACGTAAATTTTACTAAATGTTAGTTTACAGTTAGAATTAAAAAGTTAAAATTCTGCAGAAGTAGACATTTAGGAAGGAGAAAGAAATGAGAGAGGTGCTTCTACAGAATACGAACCTAACAATATCCTTTTCAGACAAAATCTAAACTTAATTTAAGTTGGGGTTAAAAATATCATTCAAATCAAATTCTGTAATTTCTCGATTTGATTTTAAACTATGCGTGTATACATATGGTACAAGTGAGAGAATTATTTTTAATTAAATTTACTCACACTCGCAGGAGGGAATCGGATTCTTTTCTTTTTATTGTTAAATTGTTTTGTGTGTGTGTGTGTGTGTGTGTGTGTGTGTGTGTGTGTGTTAAACACACACACACACACACACACACACAAACATGTTTTATGCTTCAGAAGAATTTTTGTTTCAAATCATAATGAACTGCCCCCTTAAGTAAACACTTCATCAAATCTCCACACTAACGTACTGTACTTGCAATAACCCTTATCCCTGAGTGGTTTCCGGGCCTTGATAAGTGGTGACCACCATGTAAAAAAAATCCAAAAATTGCAGATAAAAACTTATCACAACGATATGTTTGAGAGAATATAGTATTAGTCTCATTTTATGCAACATCACAGTCATCCACGATTAAAACTGAATTGTATTTAAATTTTCAAGATTTAAAAAAAATAAATTGAAATTTTAGTCGATGGTCTATATACTTCCTATTTCTTTTCAAATTTCGAACAATCACAAAGTAATTGATTTTTCAACTATTAAAATAATGTAAGAATGGCTGACAGATTTGCTAAGACACCAACATGCTTTAAAATGGATTTAATCTGGAGATTGGATTTTAATTTACAATTTTATTACTATTATAATTGGAAAAGATAGCCATATACTTTGAACAAACACTTAGAAAAATCGATTATATTTGCTTCAAAACTACAGTGCAACATTTTTTTGGTGGGGGACAACTAGTGCTAGTTAAAATATATCCTCACCAGAACGGTTATGAAATCTATTTTCAATCGATATTTATTTCACAACTGCACAATTTTTCTATATTTTAATTTTTATTTTACCCCAAACAAGGCACAGAGCAACTTAGTCGTGAGGGACTAGAGTTTGGGACCATACTATTTAGGGAATTGAGCAGTAAGATGTTTGTTTACATTACGATTGAATTCCTGCATGTCAGTACAGTCAGGAAAGATAAGGACCCGTGAGGAAATTCCAAAATGCAGTATCTGAGGGAAAAAGCTATTCAAATAAAAGGCTTTACGTTATCTAGGCATCTCAGCAGTGTATGTGTGGGATTTTGCTGCTTGTCGGGTTTGTCGAGAGTATTGTCATCGAGGGGATACTCTATGTTTTGAATTCATCAGAGCACTTGCGATTGAAATACTTGTAAAACAGGCACAAGGATGACACGTTTCAGCGATGGGAAAGAGGTTTGTGTTTAGTCGATAGTTCAGGATCTATTAGGTTGGTGACTCTTTTTTGAACCCTATCTAGGAGCAAGAAACTAGTGGCAGATGCATTAGCCCAGATGTGGCAGCAGATGCTTCACGCATGTGCGAACCGTGGCCTTGTAGAGATACAGGATAGTCTCAGGTGTGAGTAGCCTTTTAACACGGCAGAGAGAACCCACCTTCCTCGTCGCAGCCTTGTAAATTACCTCAGTGTATTTATTCCAATTAATGTTCCGTAAATGTTAACTCTTGGAGCTTCGGAGACGTATTTTAAGACAATTTCCCGTTGCCCAATTTCTCCTTCGTGGAAAGAATATAGAAAACGAATAACCGATGGTTTCAGAAGTTTTCAATGTCGCTTTGTTGACATTTTTTATTGCCTTTGCGTGGGAGGGGTGAGGACTTATCTTGTTACGGAAAATTTGTGTGTCAGCATTTTCCTTTTAACTCAAAAAGTTCTCTCTTAAGCGTTTCATTTACGCATTTCCTATCCTCTACGTTCCTCCTCTCTTTGTCGTCTTTATCGTGAGCAGTAGGCAGGTATTGAATTAAATGTCAATGTAAGCGCTTGGCGTCGATTGTGATAAATTATTATTATTACATTTTGGTTTAATTAAACTTAGTTATCGGGTATTGTTAACAGATATCAAATTGTTGCTTTATGTTTGATAAAGCCTTCTTTTACATCTAGTTTTGGATATTTATATTAATAGTATTTAATTTTCAATGTTATTATTATGATTATTGATGTTATTTATTTTATATATATATATATATATATTATATATCATATATTATATATATATATATATAACTACTTCATTTACTCACATAAAATTAATATACGAAAGTATAAATTTATGCGTAAACTGTAAGTATTTACTTCAAAAGTGCTCAATACATAGGTAGAGCTAGTTAGTAAGTTATAAAATATATATGGCGATTAAGCTACACTGAATATTCTGCGTTTCCTCCACTCTTGGACTCTTCAGGCTTATGCTCATAAGCATGAAGAGTCCTAGAGTGGAGTAAACGCGAAATATTCAGTGTAGCTTAATCGCCATATATATTTTATAGCTTACTATATATATATATATATATATATATATATATATATATATATATATATATATTTCCCCCTTGTTTTTCTCTCTTTTTTGTTGTCATTGTGGATATACACTTCTTAAATCAGGTTTTATCATAACAATGTATACAAACGCGCGCGCAGTGAGTGTAATAGTTAAGTTTCATAGCGTCTTGCATTATATGCGTAGCCATGGTCACCAGGAATTTAGTAAACCAATGTACATACACACGGGCACAGTAAACATACATTTAATTATTATTAATTCACATTTCTCTGTACTCACAAAAGCAAGTAAGGTTTCACAGAAACGTGTTAACTCAAAGTATTTCCAAGCTCCAAAGATCTATGTAAAAGAAATTTAAAAAAACACACACACAGGTGCGATCTTAAAAACCCCTATGAAACAGCGATGAACTGAAATCGGACTTCTTACGGTTGACATCCGCGTTGCGCTTCAACTCAATAATTGTACATCAATAACCCTCATCCTAAAAATCTGGAATGTCCCACACTGAAATTCTGTTAAGCCTCATACTATATCTCCAGAAGGTAAACTTACACA